>NC_057750.1:634180-653247 GCF_004010195.1 Chiloscyllium plagiosum
ATGAGCATTGCCACTGTGATGACCTTAGCCACAGTGATGACCTTAGACACTGTGATGTCCTTAGACACTGTGATGGCCTTAGACACTGTGATGTCCTTAGACACTGTGATGACCTTAGACACTGTGATGAGCATTGCCACTGTGATGACCATAGCCATTGTGATGGCCATAGGCACAGTGATTACCATAGCCTCTGTGATGGCCTTAGACACTATGATGGCCTTAGACACTATGATGACCTTAGACACTGTGATGACCTTCGACACCGTGATGAATTTGGACACCGTGATGGCCTTAGACACTGTGATGTCCTTAGACACTGTGATGGCCTTAGCCATTGTAATGACCATAGACACTGTGATGACCATAGCCACAGTGATGACTTTAGACACTGTGATGTCCTTAGATACTGTGATGACTTTAGACACTGTGATGGCCATTGCACTGTGATGACCATAGCCACTATGATGACCATAGACACTGTGATAACCATAGCCACTGTGATAACCATAGACACTGTGATGGCCATAGACACTATGATGACCTTAGCCACTGTGATGGCCATAACCATTTTGATGGCCATAGACACTGTGATAGCCATAGACACTGTGATAGCCATAGACACTATGATGACCTTAGACACTGTGATGGCCAGAACCATTGTGATGGCCATAGACACTGTGATAGCCATAGACACTGTGATGGCCTTAGATACTGTGATGACCTTAGACACTGTGATGGCTTTAGACACAGCGATGGCCTTAGACATTGTGATGACCTTAGACACGTGATGACCTTAGACACTGTGATGGCCATAGACACTGTGATGACCTTAGACACCGTGATGACCTTAGACACCGTGATGACCTTAGTCACTGTGATGGCCATAGACATTGTGATGACCTTAGACACGTGATGACCTTAGACACTATGATGGCCATAGACACTGTGATGACCTTAGACACCATGATGACCTTAGTCACTGTGATGGCCATAGACACTGTGATGACCTTAGACACCGTGATGACCTTAGTCACTGTGATGGCCATAGACATTGTGATGACCTTAGACACCGTGATGACCTTGGTCACCGTGATGGCCTTAGCCACCGTTATGTCCTTGGACACCATGATGATCTTAGACACCATGTTGACCTTAGAAACTGTGATGACCATAGCCACCATGATGACCTCAGACACCGTGATGACCTTGGACACCTTGATGGCCTTAGACACTGTGATGACCGTAGACACTGTGATGGCCTTAGACACGGTGATGACCATGGCACTGAATGAAGAAATGTTATCAAAAGTCTCAGACGGCATTAGTTGTCCTTGTTGGCGAGAAGATTAACCTTGCTGTGTTTGCAGTCCCTGAACGTGAGACAGAGAGATCAGGCTTCACCAGGTAAGAAGTACTTCTGCATTGTGTGATGACAACACGCATAATCAATGAGACATTGGGGTTTAGTTCACCTGATAAAGGCAGATCCATCTGTCAGAGTGAACAAAAAATATCACAGAGAAAGGAACACAATAATTCAGATGATGTCACTTTTGTAAAAAGTGGAATATATTAGAAACAGCTCGGAATCGTGAACAGTTTGAATCTTGACAGAGAAACACAACCGGTGCTCCACGAGATTGAAGTTCTGGGTCAGAGATACAGCAATGTCCAGATATAAATAGCCATCTTGTAAATGTTTGTCTCATAGTCCATTTTGTCACTGCTCCAGTAAATCCATCATATTGTGAAAAAATATTTCTCTCAACGACGTTAGCTAACATTGCAATTATTCAATACCTGTACAGTGCCTCTTTCTCCAGTGGTGTAGCTGCAGTTAGTGCACTCAGACGTCTGAAGTCCTTGAGGATTAATCAATGCTGAAAATTTTGTTTGCTTTAGTATTCAATGGTGATCGATTAAAACATGATGACGTTTACTCAGTTGTCAGTGGCTACAATTTTGTGAATGGGAAGTGGTTTAGTGCAGTGGGAATGAAAGACATTGCAGTTCCCTCAATATTCTGTTCTCCAAATGTTTTGCCTTTCTTTTGTTCCTCCCTTTTGAGGACTGCAGATGCTGGAGATCAGAGTCAAAAAGTGTGGTGCTGGAGAAGCAGGTCAGGCAGAATCCAAGGAGCAGGAGAATTAGCATTTTGGAATTCTTGATGAAGGCCTTATGCTTGAAATGTCGATTGCTACAGAGAGATACAGAGATAAGACCTGTCTGGAAAACTGTCAGCCACAGTTATACTCACATACAGAAGCTGGCCATGTGCTCAAGAATGGGTCCTTCATCATCACAGAATCCCTACAGTGTGGAAACAGGTCTTTTGGCCAAACAAGCCCATACTGACCCTTTGAAGAGTATCCCATCCAGACCCATTCCCTATTACTCTACATTTACCCCTGACTCCTGCACTTAACTTACACATTCCTGGACCCTATGGGCAATTTGGCATGGCCAATCACCTTAAACTACAGGAGGAAACCCACACTGATACAGGGAGAATGCATAATCTGCATGCAGACAATGGCCTGAGGCTGGAATCGAACCTGGGTCCTTGGCACTGTGAGGCAGCAGTGCCAACCACCCAGCACCATACCGTCAGATTGATAACTTGTCATACTTACAACTAGTCACAACAGCACAAACCAATCAGCTACTTGTGTCAGCCAAATCTGAGTCTATACACCCACTCCCACCCCGACCCCCAATGCAGTGCTTCCTATCTCAGGTCCAAGGCAGCAATGTAAACACAACTCCAAGGAGTTCCAGGAACTTGTTTTTAAAGGTTTTGCAACACCTTTCACAATCCTTGGTTTTAAAACTCCTGAAATGAAAATAAATAAACGAATACAACTCCGACCCTCGAAAAGGACAATTTGTTTGGCCACACCCACCTCGAGAAAGAACCTTGGAATCTTCCATTCCATCAGATGTTTACATTAATTGCCTACAAGTTGCAGTGCCAATTCTTTCAGGGGAGGGAAACAAAATGATTCCACTTTTTAATCTTCTTCCAGCTTTTGACTTTGTGCCTCTGAAATACCAGATTAAATTAGAGTCGGCTTCTTTTCACAGTCGCCTGAAGTAACATTCGGGCTCTCGCCTATCAATCACAGCACAAGCTGAAAGGTTTCATTAGCTGTCAGTCAAAGTAACATGTTTTGAGGACTTGGAATGTCCAAGCAGTAACAGAATGATGAAATGAATTCATAATAGTTTATAGAAGGGAAATGGAGAAAGATGTGAGAAAAACGCAAGTTTGAAAGAGTCCTGAGTGGGAGCTGGGTAATGAAAGCAGAGAGAGAATGTTTTAAAATATCTAACAGCTTGGTAGTGACTGACATTGTGATGTGGATAATTCAAACTCCAGTCCAAGGTTCTGTCCCATGAAAGTTAAGGTGGATTCAAACTTGCTCAGCTCCTCCAAAATCCTTCCACAGAGGTCACTCTGAAGATTACAGGGCTGACATTCCTCATCATCGGCAACAATCTGTCCTTCCCCCATCTGATCTTTGACCGTTAGAAGGAAGGTGGTGGGATCGATGTTCAGAGAATCTCAGTATTTGGCAACCTTCAGAACAACAGAGAAAGACCACAGTAAGAATCTTGACTGATTGAGTCAGGGTGTCATTGGATGCAGGCATTGCTTGTGTTTTATTATTTTGTTGAGGGATTTTGTCAACATTTTGGAAGCCAACGTCTGTTGACCTTTCTTAATTGTCCTGCATTCTTGACACTCTGTGGTCCACGTTGCATCACAGTGCTATCAGGGGAACAGGAGTGTAGGTCCAAGCCAGGGTGGTGACTGGTTAGGATGGGAATCACCAAGGAACATGATTAGATCGGGTACAAGAGTACGGTGGACAGTGTCACCACACACGGTGCCGTTTTGTGGATTAGTGAACAGTGGATTAGAATAGATAATCTGAATGCAGAGTCTACATCACACATCTCCCTCAAGCAGAAACTCAATTCATTTGCTTTCCCAGTTAATTTCCAACAGAGAACCAACACCATTTAGCAACATGGATGCTGCTGGCGTTGGAATGGGCAACAATCAGAGAAGCTCATTGAATTAACCCATCTGAAGTCCTGTTCCATGAAGCTACCATAACAAGAGAACACTGTCCCATTGCTTGTTACCAAATAGATTACTGCAAATGGCCGGTAATTTTGTTTTTGAAAAGCATGGAATTTATTTTCAAAAAGTGAAAGGAAGAAAGATCTTCATCCATCTAGCCATGATGGCTCAGTGTTTAGCATTGCTGCCTCCCAGCATCAGGGACCCAGGTTCAATTCCTGCCTCAGGTGAATGTCTGTGTGGAGTGTTCACATTCTCCCCGTGTCTGTGTGGGTTTCCTCCCACAGTCCAAAGATGTGCAGGTCAGATGAATTAGCCATTCTAAATTGTCCACAGTGTTAGATGCATCAGTCAGAGGAAAATGAGTCTGGGTGGGTTACTCTTCAGAGGGTCAGTGTCTACTTGTTGGGCCAAAGGGCCTGTTTCCACACTGTAGGGAATCTAATCTAGTCTCTCTCCCAGAGCCCGTTGAATGCCCCACTGTTAGAATGAGCTTGGATCGATCCTTATGTAAGATTTCAAATTTGAATAACAACAAATAAAATCATGCTTAATTTCTCTCTTCTCCTGATACTCTTCTGCTACAATAGCCATTGCACCCAATTTGACAAACTCCCAGGATTCCTCACTGATCTTCTTTGTTTTCTGTTGGGAGAAGCAGAGGAATTTTTCAGAGGCTTCCCAGACTGGCCATGGAAATTCATTCTTCTGGATGATAGTGTGATTGGGGAATTGTATCACAGCAAACATGATTGAGAATAATCCCAAATCCCAACATCCCAGTCATTGATGTACTGTTGATGCTTCCCATCTGTCCTGAATCACTCCCAGATTGAGTGCTTGGATGCTGTTTGCCCCAGTGGAGCTGAATGTACTCCTTACATTTCTGAAAAGTCCCATGTGTTTTGACCTTTCTGTCAATAATGAAATTTTTAATAAGCAAATACATCCTACTAAGAATCCTCTGAAATCTACAGAGTAGCATCTATACACTTAGAAGTTGCAACTTTAGGTCATCCTCGTGACTTAAGCGAGGGGGCAACTCAGAGTATTTGTATAGTTCAGTCACTTGTCCATCTGAATCACATCCTTTGCATTAAACATCGGGCCGTATAAAATAACAATGGAACTGAGCTTCATCAGCATAGAGTCAAGAGCTAATGCAAAATTAATTCATTGCTTTAATCCTGCCAGATTTCTGTTGTTGTATACATGTATATTTAATTATACAGCAGGCATTCTGTTCTGAATGCCATGCCTTACACCCCTGAGATATGTTGATGTTTGAGGGATGAAACACTAGTAGAGATTGAAATTGAATATGTACAGAGATGAATTCTTCCACATAAACCTAACTTAGCGCTAATCTGAGAAACTGGGAAAAAAATGCTTCATCATCAGGATTCTGCTACCAATCAAAACAGAATTTTAAATTCACTTTTTTTGCACCAGGTGGGTCCTAATATACAATCCCAAATCAGATCACCTGGTCATTTATCTTATTGCTGCTTGTGGGATCTTGCTGTGCAAAAATGAACTACCTTTGTTATATTACAACTGGAGCTACTGTACATGGAACACAGCCAACTGCCCTGTAACCCATTATATAACTGCTGTAGGAACCAACTATGTATATTTAAGCTCTAAACCTGTTCAGTGATAATTATTTAACATCCCTTCAGTAACTGGGACTTGAACCCTAGCCTTCTGGCTCAGGGGGGAGGGACACTCCCACAGCACCACATGAGCTCTAGAAATAATTTGGTAAATGTTTATTTCAGCAGTATCCTGATCTTTGGTTGTGATGGCATTACAGATTAACATCTTCATGTTGTGAACCGAGGGATAGCTATTGACCAGCAATAACTCGTCTTCAAAGAAATATACATCAACGCTTCTACCTCCTCAGGACACTAAGGACATTTGGTCTGTCCACAAGGACTCTTACCAACTTTTGTAGCTGCATCACAGAAAGCATCCTATCTGATGCATCACAGCATTGTCTGGCAACTGCTCTGCCCAGGACTGCAAGAAAATGCAGAGAGTTGTGAACACAGCCCAGTCCATCTCACAAACCAGCCTCCCATCCACTGACTCCATCTACACTCCCCACTGCCTCAGAAAAGCAGCGAACATCATCAAAGAGCCCTCCCACCCCAACTATAATCTCTCCCAGCCTCTTCCATTGGGCAGAAGATATAAACAAACAAATCAAGCAAAATACCATCCCTACTCTTCAATCAAAGAAAGAACGATGGATGCTGGAGATCTGAAACAACAGAAATTGCAGGAGAAACTCAGCAGGTATGGCAGCATCTGTGAAGAGAGAAAGCAGAATTAGCATTTAGGATCCAGAACTGAAGAAACTCAAAACTTTGAGTCTACTTTCTCTCCACTTTCTTTTTATTCATTCATGAGACAAGGGCATCACTGGCTAAGCCAGCATTTAGATTAGATTAGATTCCCTACAGTGTAGAAACAGGCCCTTCAGCCCGACAAGTCCACACCGACCCGCTGAAGAGTAACCCACCAAAGACCCATTCCCCTACCCTATATTTACCCCTGACTAATGCAACAAACACTATGGGCAATTTAGCATGGCCAATTTACCTGGCCTGCACATCTTTGGACTGTGGGAGGAAACCGGAGCACCCGGAGGAAACCCACGCAGACACAGGGAGAATGTGCAAACACCACACAGACAGTCACCTGAGGCTGGAATCGAACCTGGGTCCCTCATGCTGTGAGACAGCAGTGCTAACCGCTGAGCCACCCATTATTGCCCATCTCGGATTGCCCAAAGAGCAGTTAAAAGTCAACCACATTGCTATGGTCCTGAATTCACATGTAGGCCAGACCAGGTAAGGATGGCAGTTTCCATCTTTAAAGAACATTTCTGACAATCGAAATGGATTAATGGCCATCATTGGACTCTTATTTACAGATATTTATTGAATTCAAATTCCACCATTTGCTGTGGCAGGATTCAAACCTGGGTCCCCAGACATTACCTGGGTCTCTGAATTAACTGCCCAGCTTCAATACCACTTGGCAGTCACACCTCCCAGACCCCCGATGCTGCCGGACCTCCTGAATTTCTCCAGCAAATTCTGTTTCTGCATCATCCCTCCCCTTCCCAGGCTTTGAACGTTGCCTATACTGTGACCCATGTGCTTTCAGTTGAGTATCTCAGTTGTGACATCCAACCCCGCCCCCACCTCCCCACCCACAACATGCTGGGTGACAATCGTGTTGCTTTCAGACTCTAATGTTGCAGATTACATGAACAAAACATTTCCTTGTCTGCTGCTGTGGTAAATGATAAATCTCACTAGTACATGCTTATTTCATGTCTTTGGGTTTGTATGCATTGTTTCCTGACTCTCAGCCAAGGGGACAAATTAACTGTTCTTCATCACACTATATCATGACCTCCAGCCAATACTGTTTGCGGAAAGCACATGGGAAATGTGGTGCTATGACATAACTGTCTGTCTGCTGGATCCATGTCCCAGTTCAGGAGAAAGTGTGGCTAATGGGGGCAGAGACTGCAGTTTGAAGATTAATATTGATTTACACTAAGCATCGCAGTAGGCGATGGATTGGGAGTTATGGATTGGGAGAAATGGGGCACAGGCAATGGTTAGCTCACCAGGAAATCCTATCAGCATTTAGAATGAGTCGCAAGTCCCCATTCTGGTTTTGATAAGGGCTGAGAACTATTTTAATCTAATCCAAGTGAAATGACAGTAAACACAGGTGATATAAGGAGAACAGATAGACCACATCTTCATCTGTTCACAGAGTAAATTAAGTTAAAATCACTTTGGGGCATTATAATTGGTGTTGTGTGACTGCAGTATCCAATGTAGACGCACAGGCCCTGGGTTCACAGCATAAATAAAACAGCTGCCAATATAGATCATTCAGATCTGTCTGCTGTGGAACTGAGCCGAGTGGGAAAGAAAGATCCCAAATTTGATGCCTGCCCTAGGGGCCAATGAGACGATTTAAGCTTTGCTTTGGCAGCCTGACCTTTCACCCATGGCAAAGTTATTAACAGATGGGTATAAGCTTTGTGGAGCTACATACAACACTCAGAAATAAACATCTCAGTGCAAAATTAAGTCATTTGGCCTGTTAGACATATGTTTGTTCTAATTTCACTGAAGCCATGCAGCGATTGCAGGATGTTTTGGTATTAGTGTGGAGCTCCTTCAGCTCTCAGGGTGAGGAAACATCGTTTGACGTTGCCCTATCAGCTGGCAGCCTCTGCTTTGCCACTCATATTTTTAGCTGGGTTTATTTTTAGTGGTGCTGCTGCAGGGACTAGCTCACAGAGATGGGTTATAATCCTGCCCCCGGCTGCAATCTCAGCTTCTGTTTTAATCGGGTTTTATGGGCAGGGCTTAGTAGGGGGAAGAGGTGGCTCAGGGATGGATCGATTCCAAAAGAAAAACCAAAGTAAACAAAGGACAAACCCATCCTGCAGTCCTAATGTGCTATGAGCCTGGATAAATCACTGCAGGGTGGGAATTTGCCCCTCCGGAAGTGAGCATTCCACTTTCTGGAACAACTGGTCAATCTGATTGGCTCCCCAATTATCAAGATCTGGTGTTGCTGGTAATGGGCCCCTCCGGGACAACACCCAGTCCCACAAAGACGACCCCATGCAGAGGGAGCTCTGGGTCTGGGGAGAGGGAGCTCTGGGATGGGGAGAGGGAGCTCTGGGATGGGGAGAGGGAGCTCTGGGTCTGGGGAGAGGAAGCTCTCGGATGGGGAGAGGGAGCCTTGCTCTCTATCTGTGAATGAAGTAATGGATATTGATGTAAGAGTGTTGTATTGCACTGCACTGACAGTCCTCACCTAAATATAACCACAGGAACAGAACAGTGATAAAAATAGAGAAAATGAAGAAATAAATTGGATAATAGGAAAGGTTCGAGGTAAATTGGAAACTGATGATGCTCCTTCATGAGACAACATGTTATATGTCTGATTCTAAATGACAACCCTGCTGATCTGTTCATCATCAAACTGTTAATGTCAGGTGTTATGAAGCTCAGAAACTTAATTTCTTTTTCAAAAGGTATTCTTCCTCCAGTAACAAATGGGGGGAATAATCGGAAAATATTGATGTGTAACTTCACTTGCAGCAACATATTGTTAAAGTTCTTACTCAACTGAAAGTCTTATTCAGATCAGAAATGCCTCATTGCTGAAAGTACCCAATTACTCAGCCCATGAGACAGATTGGGTTTGATCTCAGGCTGTGCTGAGATCATTTATTTTACTTTTTTAAAATTAATGGAATTAGTATTAATGGAATCAGTAATGCTCATCCTGAGTTGTCCTTGAGAAGGTGGGGGTGAGCTACCCTCTCTGACCATTGTAGTCCATGTACTGTAGGAACACCCACAAGGCCCTTAGGGAGGGAAATCCAGGAATTTCACCCAATGGCAGGGAAGGAATGGTGATACATTTCCAAGTCAGAATGGTGAGTGACTCAAAGGGGAACATAGTGTTCCCATATATCTGTTGCCCTTGCCCTCCTCGGTGATAAAGGTGGTGGGTTTAGAAGACGCTGGCTAAGGATCTTTGGTGAATTTCTGCAATGCATCTTGTACACATTACAGCTACTTAGTGAGAGTGGAGGAGGGAATGATTATTGAAGGCGGTGGATAGGTTTATTTCGCAAACTCAGCTGCAAATGGATAACTCCCAGGCATGGTGCAGTGTATCCAGAGAAAGGTGAGATGGAAGTGGAGATAGGCAGATTTCAGTAAGGACTGATTCGATGTAGATGTTCCTCGAACTAGTTGTTAAGGTCCATAGTGTAGGCTAGCACTAAGGGACACTAGGGTAAGTCACTAACCAATGATTCAGCATTGCAAGCTCAGGCATTCAAGAGGGATAGAGGTGAACAGTTTCAGATTTTCAAGGTGACGGATGGTTTTCAAAAATTGGAACTCACACAACACCACATTATAGTCCAACAGTCCTGACTCCAGCTGATGAAGGAGCAGCGCTCTGAAAGCTTGTGATTTCAAAGAAATCTGTTGGACTAAACCTGATCTTATGTGACTTCTGACTCTGTCTATCCCAGTCCAACACCAGCACCTCCATATCATTTTAAAAGCTTATTTTGTTTCCACAGTGTGGGCTTAGGGTGTTGTAAATTGGGCGGGATAGTGAGAATATAAAAGATCTTAGTTGATCTGGTAAGGGATGAGAAGAGAGACTGGAGACTAGGGACGAAGAACAAATTTTCTATCAAGTAATCATTTCAAAGTTTATGAAAAAAGAGTTTATGGTTATTAGTGTTGCCCAAGGGTGAGTATGTGAGTGATGTACCTTGCATACAAATGTACTGCAAATGGTGTGAAACATCATTCCCGAATCCTTCAAAACCCGACAGAATGTGAGAAATTAGGGAGTGCGCATGACAATCTCAGTTAAAAGATGTCAACACAGTCTGATCCAAAATTAGAAAGTGTCATTTCTGTAATGTAACATGAAGACGTGCTGAAGATTTTTCTGAAAAGATTGGCTACTTTTTATAAAGTATTAGCACAAATATTTGACAGTTTTTGAAACAGAAGCTGGTTAAAAGGAAGGAAAATAGCCTGTTTAAAATAATCAATAACTTTTCTTTCTTTATTCTTTGAGAAACACTTAAAGACAATCTATAGCTACAACTGGTGAATCTGACATTTCCTTTTGCTGAGGAGAATGTCAATTGTCGAAATGTATTTTCACTCCCACAGCCTCAGTGTAAGATGAAGACTGATGGGTCTGTGCTAATAAGAGAGATTGTCCCTGCAGTTTCTGACTCTGACTCAACGTGTTCCTGGAGCTCTCATCTATGTCTCGCCACTGCTTTTCAGTCATTGGTCGCCTGATATGTCCATCACCATGTCTCACCTTCAAACACCAGTCTGAAATGACTTTTCAGTCTCCAACTGGTTGCTGCATAAGTATTATATTCAAACCGTTGTCTCTGCTGTCACTAATATTCTTGGTTAGAGACAAAAGAACAGCAGATGCTGGAATCCAAGGTAAATAAGCAGGAGGCTGGAAGAACACAGCAAGCCAGGCAGCACCAGGAGGTGAAGAAGTCAATATTTTGGGTGTAACTATTCTTTAGGACTTAAGTAGGGCTACACCCGAAATGCTGTCTTCTCCCCCTCATGATGCTGCCTGGCTTGCTGTGTTCTTCCAACCTCCTGCTTGTCACTAATATTCTAACAATGCATTACTTGCTCATGGGAGGTCAGTTAGCTCAGTTGGCTGGATGGCTAGTTTACAACATAGATGAGGCCAACAGCTCAATTCCCACACTGGCTGCAGCTACCATGCAGGATTCTCTGCCTCAATCTCTGAGGCTTGGTGACCCTCCGGTTAAACTACCATCAGTTGTATTGCTCCAATGAGCGAGCAGCCCTGTGAGCTGGTCAGACTATGGTGACTTTACCTTCTATGTTCTGGAGATAAGTCTGAAATGCTGACAGGTTGCTCCCTCTTGTGGGAGAGTCTATCACCAGAAGCTATCATCTCAGAGTAAGGAATCACCTCGTCAGGATAGACATGAGGAATTTCTCCCTCTCAGAGGGGAGGTAATCTGTGGAATTCTTTACAATGGAGGCTGAGTTATTAAACATATTCAAGGCTGAGATAGAGAGGGTTTTATTCAGGGAGGGTATGGGGAAAAGGTGTGAAAAAGTATATGAAATGGGATAGAGAAAGTTAATGTAACAGGTTTAACAATAATCAAGCAGTGGCAGACATTTAAGGAGGGAATTCATGGCTCAGCAAAAATACATCCCAGCAAGGAGGAAATATTCCAAAAGAGGGATAAGCCAAACATGGCTAACCAAGGACATGCAGCAGAAAATTAAATTGAACACAGGATGCAAAAGTTAGTGATAGCCCAAGGACTGAATAAATTCAGAATCCAGCAAATTCAGGTTGAAAAGATAATAAATACCGAAAATAAACTAGGAGGGCAAACCAGCGAGGTATATAAAAGCTAACAATGAGAGCTTCTTTAAACATATAAAAAGGAGGAGAGAGATCAGAATGAACTTAGGCCCCTTAAAAAATGAATCTGGTGGATAGTTATGAGGAATAAGGAAGTGGCAGAGGAATTGAGCAAATATTTTGCGTCAGTTTTTATGATGGAAGATACTTTGAAAATTCCATTAATATTAAAGAATACCATCACCATAACAAAAGAAATAGTATTAAGCAAATGAATGGGGTAAAGCCAAGTAAGTCCCTTGGCCTTGATGGCTTGCATTCTAGGATCCTAAATGAAGTAGGTACAGAGATAATGGATGCATCAGTTGTAATTTTCCAAAATCCTTTGGATTCTGGAGAGGTACTAGGGATTGGAAAGGTACCAATGTGAAAGCCCTATTCAAAAAGGATGGAAGGAAAATAGTGGGTCCCTATTGGCCAATTAGCCTAACATCTCATGTTGGAGAAAATTTGGGAATCAATTATTAAGGAAGTCAAGGAAGAACATTTGGAAAATTTTAACCTACTCGTGCAGAGTCAGTGTGGCTTCGTGAAAGAGAAATTGTGTCTGACTAATTTATTAGAGTTTTTTGAGGAAGTCTCAATCAGAGTAGATAGAGGGGAAACAGCAGATGTGTTGTATTTGGGCTTCCAGAAGACGTTTGACAAGGTACATCACAGAATGTTGTTGTAGATAAGAGGTTAGATAGATACGTTATAGATATAATGTTGGAGGCAGTGCATTGGCACGGATAGAGAATCAGATAAAGGGCAGGAGACAGCGAGTGGGTGCAATGGGATTCTTTCTCAGGTTGGCATGACCATTGGAGTTCCACAGGGATCAGTGCTGGGACCACGACTGATTACTATATACATCAATGACTTGGAGAAGGAAGTGAATGTACTATAGGCAAACTTGCAGACAACACTAAAATAGATGGATTGGCAAGTTGTGAGAGGGATACAAACAGTTGTGAGAGAGAGATTGACTGGTTCAGTAAGTGGGCAAAAAGTTAGCAAATGGAGTACAATGTGGGACATTGTAAAGTTGGTCATTTTGGAAGGGAGATCAAAAGATCACAGTATCATTTAAATGGAGAGAAAGTGCAGAAAGCTGTAACACAAAGGGACTTGTACACAAAACATGGAAAGCTATCACACAGGACTAATGGAATGTTGGGCCTTATTTCAAGGGGTTGGAGTATAAGAGTAAGGAAGTCTTACTGTAACTGGATACGGTACTGCAGAGATCACATCTGGAGAACTGTGAGCAGTTTTAGTCCCCTTACGTAAGGGAAAATATCATTTCATTGGAGGCAGTTCAGAGAAGGTTCACTAGCATGATCCCTGCTATGGGAGGGATTGTCTTATGAGCAAAGTCTAAACAGGTTGGACTCTACTCACTGAGAGAAAGTGAGGAGTGTAGATGGTGGAGAGTGTGGAGCTGGGAAAGCACAGCCGGTCAGGCAGCATCCGAGGAGCAGGAGAGTTGATGTTTTGAGCATAAACCCTTCATCAGGAGGACATTTCTGATAAAGAGCTTATGCCTGAAATGATGCTGCCTGACCGGCTGTGCTTTTCCAGCACCACATATTTTGACTCTACTCACTGGGGTTTAGAAGAATGAGAGGTGATCCTATTGAAACATATTGGATTGTTCAGGGGCTTGACAGGGTCAATGCTGAGAGGATGTTTCCCCTCATGGGAGAGTTTAGGACCAGAGGGCACAGTCTCAGCATAAAGGGGCTCCAATTTCAGACTGAGATGGGAGGGATTTCTTCCCTCAGAGGGTTGTGAGTCTTTGGAACTCCTTACCCCAGAGAGCTGTGGGGATGAAGATCTTGTGTATATTTAAGGCTGATATCGATGGATTCTTATTCAGTTTGGAATCGAGGATGATGGGCTAAGGGCAGGAAAATGGGCATGATGAATATTAGATCAGGCATGATCCTATTGAATGATGGAACAGGCTCAAGGGGCCAAATGGCCTACTCCTATTATTATTTGTTATGGTCTTATGAAAAGTGAAGTTGAGGAAGATCAGATCAGCCATTTTCTGAATGAATGGTGGAGCAGATTCAATGGGCTGAATGGCCTACATGTTCTCCAACAACTTATGGCTCTCAATTCCACTGGTACCTGACCCATGTTAACTTTTCCAACATCTGAGAACTGGTACTAGAATACAACACTCCTGGGTTCCACAACTGGGACCCACAACCATGGAAATAGTTTCATCGTGAATGGCCTCCTGCTGGAAATGGTAGAAGCAGGTTGCATTGATTTACTCAAATGGAAATTATATTTCTTAAAGAAAATAACATGTTAGTACACAGTGTATGAGTAATTTCGGAGCTGACATGTCAGTACAGCAGAAGTGAGTGGGACAGGTGACCTGTGGTTCATCAACTCTTACAAAGTATTTTAGCAAATTTCGGGTCAGTGATCACCCAGGCTATGTTTGACGACCTAATGGGGAAGGAGTTATTTCTCACTTTTACCTGCCCCCATGTTAGTCTGAGTTTATAACTAGTTGGTGACCTCTTCCAAGAAACCCTGTTGTTGATGGATGGAGTGGAGGCTGTACCTACTGCAATACACAAGATATTAGACCATCAGCCTAAAAGGTATCAGAGCAGAATTAGGCCATCTGGCCCACCAAGTCTAATCTGTCATGGCTGATCATGGCTGATATATGCCTCAACCCCATTCTCCTGCCTTCTCCCTGTAACCCCTTGATCCCTTTACTGATCAAGAACCAATCTATCTCTGTCTTAAAGACCCTCAATGACTTGGCCTCCTCAGCTCTCTGCAGCAATGAGTTCCACAGAGTCCCCACCCTCTGGGTGAAGAAATCCCTGTCCACCTCAGTCCTAAAGAATGGTCCCTTCACTCTGAGGTTGTGTCATTTGGTCCTACTTTGTGCTATTGGTGGAAACACCTTCTCCACATCCACTCTATCCAGGGCTCTCAGTATTCATACATTTCAGGGAGATGCCCCTCATCCTTCTAAACTACTATGAGTGTAGACCCAGGGTCCTCAACTGCTCCTCACAGGACAAGCTGTCCATCATTAGATCATTGTGAACCGCCTCTGGACCCCCTCCAACTCCAGCATGTGTGTCCTTACATATGGGGCCCAAAACAGAATAATACAGAACAACCTCAGATATCCAAACACCAATTATCCAAATTTTGGATTATCCGAACAAGATCTCCAGGTCCCTGTAATACAGATCCCATCAGTAACTCACAATGAATCAAGCATTTTAATTGGTGGGCTGACTATAAAATATTCACCCCCCTCCCTGGCCCCCCACATGTTCCTGATGAAGTTGTTTTTTCAGATGCCTGAAATTATTTCAATTCCCCCCCCTCCAACGTTATGATTTTGAAGTAACTCTGAAGATATTTGGCTTCTTGATTTTCAGGGCTCTGGTCACTGATTAAACAAGGCAGCGAATCATGAAAAGTGAAGTTTTGTTATCATCATTTTTACATTTGTTAAAACAATGGCTCAAATCTTCCAACATTCACCTCCCCCACCCCCGCCCCCCCGCCCAAACTCAAGGAAAACAAAAGCTTGTTATTTCTGGCAATGCAATGTCAAGGAGTCCGCTCGATGGATCAATTTCCACTGGGCTCCCTGGTGCGGCAGTTGGTGCGAAGTGAACCTCTGCATTTACAGAGTGAATCAAAGTGAGTTAGCACACATGGAAATAAACAGGAGGAAAACGTGATGGGAGGAAACATCAGGAAAACATTACCCCCTAAAAAATAATTGATGAGAGGATGGAAACTGAAGTCAGCGAGAAAATCTTCCACCTCTCTCGTGTTCCCGCTGTACTTTGCGCCTCTCTCTAAGGTCTCGGAGGGAGGGAGGGACAGCACTTGGTTAGTCTGGACAGCGGGATGACACCGAACAGGAAGCTGCTGGCTGCTGCCAAGGACTAGGATAAAACCGAGGAAAATGTCAGCGAAACATTTCACAGACTTCAGTCAAACTCCAGCCAAAAAGTGATTTTATTTGTAAAACATCATGAATTTTTAAGAAATATGCAGTGTTTGTACACATTTTAATGATTGAATGAAATAAAAACTCCGTAAACATGCTTTTGTATGTAATTATGTTCAGGATGGCTTCCTTTGTTTATGATCAGATCAGTTATCTGAACAATCAGTTATCCGAACAAAATAACCCCTGCCCGTTTCGTTTGGATAAGATTAGATTAGATTACTTACAGTGTGGAAACAGGCCCTTCGGCCCAACAAGTCCACACCGCCCCGCCGAAGCGCAACCCACCCATACCCCTACATTTAACCCTTACCTAACACTACGGGCAATTTAGCATGGCCAATTCACCTGACCCTGCACATCTTTTGGACTGTGGGAGGAAACCAGAGCACCCGGAGGAAACTCATGCAGACACAGGGAGAACGTGCAAACTCCACACAGTCAGTCGCCTGAGGCGGGAATTGAACCCGGGTCTCTGGCGCTGTGAGGCAGCAGTGCTAACCACTGTGCCACCCACAACTGAGGTTGTTCTGTATTCCAAATGGGGTCTGACCAGAGTCTTACACGTCCTGAGCTGTACATCCCTATTTTGGCATTTTAATCCGCTCAAGATGAATGCTAACATGACATTTGCCTTCCTAACTGCCAACTGAACCTGAATGTTAACTTGAAGAGAATCCTGAACTAGAACTCCTCAGTCTCTTTGTGCTTCAGATTTACGAAGCTCTTCCTCATTTAGAAAACAGTCTTTGTTTCTATTCTTTATACCAAAGTGCATAATCCCACATTGTAATCCACCTGCCACTTCTGTGCCCACTCTCCCAGCCTGACCGGGTCCTTCTGCAGCCTCTCCACTTCCTCAACACTATCTGTCCCTCCACCTATCTTTATGTCATTCTTAGCAACAATGCACTCTGTTCCTTTGTCCAGATTGTTAATATCTAATTTGAAAGTTGTGGACCCAAAAGAGACCTCTGCTGAACTCCACAAGTCACTGGCTGCCATTCTGAAAAAGACCCCTTTATCCCCACCCAATGTCTTCTGCCAGTCAGCCAATCCTCTATTCATGCCAGTACTTTGCCCCTCATACTATGGGCTCTCATCGTATTTAGAAGCCTCCTATGTGGAACCCTGTCAAAGGCCTTCTGAAAATCCAAGTACATCATGTCCACTGGCTCATTGCATTTGAAAGGGTGAGGCAGGATGGATGAGAGCCTTTAACTGTTCTTTACTGGAGACATGTAAATATGTGAACAAAGCTGTCTGCAACTGGAAGGTTCATGTTTGTATCAGTTCTGACAAATTGATTGAGGAAGTCAAGAAAACTCCATTAGCATTACACCAGGCAGCATGGAGGATGATCAAAGGTGGAGATGATAAACTTGTGTTCTCTTGTCTACCCTATAACGTCATTGTGCAGCTTTAGAATTGAGCCAATTCTCTCTTGTAGTTTTGTTCTTGATTGGTAACATGGTCTAATGTTTAATTGTCAACTGGGTATAATTGTGCTTAATTACTTGTGGACCAGGTGACAGCCATTGGTCTTGGGGTCATTTAGAAAGGGGAATTAGAATCATAGAATCCCTGCAATGTGGAAGCAGGCCATCCAGCCCACACTGATACTCCAAAATGCATTCCTCTCAGACCCACTCCACTACCCTGTAACTCTGCATTTCCCATGGCTAATCCATCTAGCCTGCAGATCCCTGGACACTATTGGCAATTTAACGTGGCCAATCCACCTAACCTGCACATCTTTGGACAGAAACCCGCACAGACTCAGGGAGAATGTGCAAACTCCACACAGACAGTCACCCGAGGGTGGAATCGAACCTGGGTCCCTAGCGCTGTGAGGCAGCAGTGCTAAGCACTGAGCCACCATGTCACCCTGGATTGCAGTATTGGAACCCTAATCCAGCTTGGATTCATAGTTTTAAAAAAGGAAAGGAAATGTTTGGCTAAAAATATAATGCAGAATATTTTAAATTATAAATCACCAACTTTTCTCTGCAGCAAATACATTCTGACACAAAGTAATAAATCCACAGTGCTTTTCTGTACATCTTTGCCAATAATTTATGACTAAACACTTTTCACATCATTTCCAATTCTTTTTAAAATATGTATTTTTTTGCTGTGCTTGTATAAACATTTGAAGCTAAAAAGACATGACGTTTATTGAAGAATAAATTTTACTAGAAATTTGGAACCAAAACAGCGTCACTAATGAGTATTTGCATAGTGTCTCCATTGGAGGCACTTTGTGGAATTGTAATCAGAAATAAGTCCAGTGAGACTAAGAAGGAGATATTAGAAGGAAAGAACAAATGTGTGGAGGTTACGAAGGGTCTCAAAGAAGGAAAGAGAGCTGGAGAGAGTTGGTGTTTCTAAAGGAATATAGCGGGTCCAATCTTGGCAGGTAAAGGGCATACTCATTTGTTCAGTGGTTGAAAATATGATTTGCTGGGGAAATTGTTGGGTTCGAGAGGGTTACAGCAACAGGAATAAACAATGGATATTGGCACAAGATCGTGGCTTTCAAAATGTAGGCATGTGGAAATTGGGAGTCACTCTGGATTAATAAAAAGCAGAATGCTGAGAATATTCTACATTGGATTTAGACTGAGCTATTTGAGGGCATACTCACTTTGCTGGCTGACAGAGAAGAGGCAAGATCCACAGGAATTATACAGTCATAGAGTCATTGAGATGCACAGCACAGAAACAGACCCTTCGGTCTAATCTGTCCATGCAGACCAGATATCCTAACCTAATGTAGTCCCACCCGCCAGCACCCGGTCCATATCCCTCTAAACCCTTCCTATTCATATACCCATCCAGATGCCTTTTAAGTGTTGCAATTGTACCAGCCTCCACCACTTCCTCTGGAAGCTCATTCCATACTTGCACCACCCTCTGCATGAAAGATATGCCCTTTAG
>NC_057750.1:653308-664743 GCF_004010195.1 Chiloscyllium plagiosum
TGCACGCAATATTCCAACAGTGGCCTAACCAGTGTCCTGTACAGCCACAGCATGACCTCCCAACTCCTGTATTCAATACTCTGACCAATAAAGGAAAGCATACCAAATGCCTTCTTCACTATCCTATCTAACTGCGACTCCACTTTCAAGGAGCTATGAACCTGCACTCCAAGGTCTCTTTGTTCAGCAACGCTCCCTAGGACCTTACCATAAAGTGTATAAGTCCTGCTAAGATTAACTTTTCCAAAATGCAGCACCTCACATTTACCGGAATTAAACTCCATCTGCCACATCTCAGCCCATTGGCCCATCTGGTCAAGATCCTGTTGTAATCTGAAGTAACCTTCTTTGCTGTCCACTACACAGCAGTGTCATTTGCAAACTTACTAACTATAACTCTTATGCACACATCCAAATGGTTTTCCATTGGTAAATTAATCTTAAAAATGTGTCGCAACATGGGAAGAATGTGCTGAAATTAAACCCCATTACTCCATTACGCTAATTGTTCCCCTTTTACACTGTTATGCAGCAGAAAAGAAATTGATTTCTCTCCACAGATGCTGCCAGACCTGCTGAGCTTTTCCAGCAATTTTGGTTTCTGTTCCAGAAAGGGCTTTTCGCTATTTCATTGGGGGGACCTTGAGTGACTTCTGGAACTGGTAGTCAATGCATCAACACAAATGGTTAATGTGGTGAGAATCTCCAAGTGGCTATGTGACCATGCAGCTGTGAGGGACGGTCAGGTTCTGTGTAACCTCCAGCACAGGGATCCTCACAGTCTGTTCCACAGCTTTCCTGAAAGTCTTCGATATTTTGTTCTTAAAGGATTTCTGTGACAAAAAATTCCACAGGCTCTGAGTGAAGACATTTCTCCTCATCTCAGTCCTAGAAGGCCCAACAGTGCAGTAATACTGTTGTAGAGGGCTCAGATAGCTTGGGTGGCTGCTTTGTGATGCACAATGACACCAACAGCGTGGGTTCAATTCCCAAACTGACTAAGATTACTGTGAAAGACTCTCCTTCTCAACACCCCCCCTCACCTGAAGCATGGTGACGCTCAGGTTAAACTAAACTAGTTGTCTCTCTCTTTAATGAGAGAGTTGGACTATGGGGTCCTCACCTTTTACTACTGCATTATTCCTGGTCCTTCCCCTTCTGGCCTGTGCTGTTGAGCACTGACATAGCATTGGGAATAACATGCACTCATGGAGTTAATACAATTAGGCAGTCTGCTTGTTTTAAGACAATAATTTAGGAATGACCTGTTATAAATTAGTGAGAGTTGTACATTAGTTTGGGCCATGACTATGTGCTTCCAAACAAGATCTCGAGAGTCAGAAACAAGGCTTTCATTCCCTGAGCTTGGCTCAAGTCCGGAAGTGAGAAGGTGACAGTTCAAAATATTCAATCCAAGAAAACCACCTGAGCCACTCAAAATAAATCCTGCTTCAATAAGTCACCACTGGTTGAGGGACCATTGAGTTAAACACCGTTCCAATAAAATTACTGGTTGCATTCAAAGGATAGCAATATAAGTGTTGAAAACTTTCTTTTAACCTTGTGTTTTATAGTCAGACTCCCTGCTACATTACACAGCAGTGTTGGAACTGAAGTGTGCAGGTAAATATACTTAAACCAGCCCCTGGTTTGACATGACCTCTCTATAATTGGATGCTTTCCCCCTCTGGGCAGCTTTGCTCGAGTTTTGCAGCAATCTCATTGGCTCAGGTTTGATGCTGCCATCCATTAAGAGGAGCATTTAAACGAGGTGTCACATGAGGTTAATACATTGGGGATTTCAACCTGGAGCCATCAAGCAGCATCACTGAAGAATTATGAAAAGCGTTCCAAGGGCCTGTGAAGATATTTATATTCTTTGAGGGGAGCAGGACACATGCAAGGACAAAGTGAGTGCCTCTGTGCTGTTCCTAATGATTTCAACTCAGGAGCTAGATAAATCCATTAGAGGGGATAATTTAATTGCACGGTGTTGACAGACTGGAAGCCTGGAGGTGTGGAGCTTCAGTTTTCCCACACCAGTGTCAGAGTGAGGACTGCACTGTCAGAGGCATGGTCTGTGGAAGGGGATTTTAACCCAGGCCCCATCAGCCTCTTGAGTAGGTGGACAGCTTCTGGGGCACTGTGTGTTTTATTTTGAAGCAGGAATATCTGCAGTATCTTGGCAAATATGTACTTCTCAATCAGCAAGACAATAGCAGATCATCTGCCCTTTATCATGTTACAGTTTGTGGGATCTTGCTGTGCTTATGTTTGGCTTGCATTTTCCCCACAGCATGACAATCCCAGCAAAAATGTGCTTCAATGGGTATCAGTAGTTGGGGATGCTTGAGTTCTAAAATAGACATTGGGTTGAATTTTACTAAAAATTTGCCTAAGGGTTAATCCTGGGGAGTTTCCCCTCTGTGAGACCTAACAGAATTTCTTACCAAATTCTGATTTGCTCACCTTTTATCAAGTCTCCCCAATCCCTCAACATACCACTCTTGTGGTCTCCTGCACTCGGCAGTGGTGCTAAAATAGTGTTGGGACTGTCACTTCAGGCCTTTCACACTGGGTCACGCACCACTTCAAATGCTGCTGCCTACTCTGAAATAACTACCTCCCCCACACGCTCCTGGGTCAGTGTGGGGCCCACAGTCCAGAGGAACACAGCTGCAAGAAGGTGAATGACTGACTGCACTCACCAGGGTAAATGCCACCATCTTCTCTCTGCAATGGAAGTAATGGTGGCTGACTGATTAGCACTGCTGTCTCACAGCACGAGGAACCAGTGTTCGATTCCAGCCTCAGAGTGACTGGCTGTGTGGAGCTTGCATGTTCTCCCTGAGTCTGTGTGGATTTCCTCTGGGGGCTCTCGTTTCCTCCTACAGTCCGAAGATGTGCAGGTTAGGATTGGCCATGGGAAATGTAGAGTTATGGGGATAGGCAGGATGCTCTTCACAGGGAAGGTGCAGACTCAATGGGTTGAATGGCCTCAACCTGCACTTAGGGATTTAATGATATCTCACACTCATACTAACACACTCCCTCCCCACTGAATGCAGCACCGTCTCATCCAGCTCATCCTCCAGAGATGACTCCCCCTTTCTGATCTCCGTGCTTCCTTCTCTCCCACTTGGGACTCCATGACACCTTTCTCTGACTGCGTTCAGATCAGCCCCTTACTGACCAAAGTCACCTTCCTCTGGGAAACTTTGTCTGTGGTGACAGGTAAGGGAAGGCAGAGATGTTGTGAGCATCAAAGAGAGGGAGCAGTAAAAAAGCAAGTGGAAATCTCTGGGTTGCAGCCTGTTTCCATGCACCAGCTGGGTGCCTGTCAGCATTGGCATTGCTCTGTAAGGTGTTGGCGCAGCATTCTAGAGGTGAACTCTAGAATAACTGAGGCCCCAGGGTGAGGGTGGTTCAGTGCTGATACCAATCTCTCTGGTAGGCAGTGACTGCCCATGAACCATGCTCTGAGATGTTGGGGAACAGTGGCCAACAGGAAAGCCCAGAGAAGATGTTGCTGAGCTGTGGGTGCTAGTTACTGGTCAGATTTTCACCTCCGGTATTGTCACCATCCAGTTCTCTCCGCTGTCTGTATCTAACCACAGTGTGATTAGGCATCAGTGAGATATTAATGTGTGCAAATAGGATAGGCAAAAATATCTCTTCCACAATAATCCTCAACACCGGCACCCTGCTGCATACACAGCCCCTTAATGTACTCCTTATACACTCAGTCTGTGCGGCCAAATTCAGCCCCAACTCCATTTACAAATTTGCTGATGACATGACTCTAGTGGGTCAGATCTTCAACAATGACAAGAACCAAATACAGGAAAGAGATAGACAGCTTTGTGGCATAGTGTAAAGACGACAATGTCTCCCTCCATGGCAGCAAAACAAAGGAGCTGGTCATTGACCTCAGGAAGCAGAGTGGAGGCCATGCCCCTGTCTGTATCAGTGGGGCTCAGGTGGAGATGGTCAAGACCAACATGTTACTGGGGGGTGACGATCACCAATAATCTGTCCTGTTCAACCCACATTAAAGAGAGGACACCAATGCCTCTGAATGTTGAGGAGATTTGGCATGTCTACAATGACTTTTACTAATTTATATAAATGTACTGTGGAAAGCATCCTGTCCAGATGTATCACAAGTTGGTATGACAACTGCTCTGCCTGAGAGTGGAAAAAATATTAGAGTTGTGAACACAGGCCAGTCCATCTCTCACACCAGCCTCCCATTCCATTGGCTCCATCTACACTTCTTGCTGCCTAGGGAAAGTAACCAACATCATCAGAGACCCCCTCCCACCCTGGTATACACTCTCCTACCCTCTTCCATCAGGCAAAAGACTGGAACACATACCAACAGGTTTAAGAACAGCTTCTTCCCTGTTGTTATCCGACTTATGAACAGACCTCTCATAAATTAGAGTTCATCTGTCTCTGCACTTTCTCTGTAGCTGTATCAGAATATTCTGCATTCCCTTCTATCACCCTGATGTACTCATGTAAGATATGATTTGCATGGTTAGCACACAACACAATACTTTTCACTGTATCTTGGTGCATCTGACAATAATAAATCAAATCCAATCCAATCTCACCATTCATGGACAAAGCTCACATCCTGCTGGTCAAACCTTTGATGTGAAACCAAACTGTTTCTCTTGACGGCGAGAATCTAATTCTTCCGATCTCACCATATTTTCCAACTGGCTCACCATTGGCTATATCTCACCATTGGCTGTATCTCTTAGGATCTGAGAGCATTCATTTAAAAAAAAAAGTGATTCTTCACTCGAAGTGAATGTTTGTTTGAGAGCTGTGAATAGGGGCCATATCGATCCAAGTGCCCATTCCTTATACGGACAAGGGATAGAGTGAGGAGATAGTCAGTCAGTAGGGGCTGTGCTTTGAGATCCTTAATCAACGCGTCTCATCAATCATCCATCTTTATATTTCTAATTAAAAGCAGCTCTCCCTGCCTAAGGATCCTA
Organism: Chiloscyllium plagiosum; assembly: GCF_004010195.1. Lineage (NCBI taxonomy): Eukaryota > Metazoa > Chordata > Chondrichthyes > Orectolobiformes > Hemiscylliidae > Chiloscyllium > Chiloscyllium plagiosum. The sequence continues at coordinate 658,321 of NC_057750.1, forward strand.
GGAACTGTTGCTGCTTAAGAGATTTGTTGATCACCTCAGCCTGTATCTATTCCTGTAAGCATGAACAGCCTAACTGGGTCATGGACACAGAACAATTCATTATTGGCTGTTTTTCGGGTTTGTAATAATCTGCATTAGGGTTATGTTGGTTTCTTCTGCTTCAGATAAGGGTCTAAGAACAAAAGAGCAAAGAACCTTTGAGCTCAGGAACAGGCCCTTCGGCTGTCCAAGCCTGTGCCAATCCAGATCCTCAATCTAAACCTGTCGCCTATTTTCTAAGGGTCTGTATCCCTCTGCTCCCTGCCCGTTCATGTATCTGTCTCGAAACATCTTAAATGACTCTATCGTACCTGCCCCTACCACCTCCACTGGCAATGCGTTCCAGGCACCCACCACCCTCTGTGTAAAGAACTTACCACGCTTAAACCTTTCCTCTCTCACCTTGAACTCGTGACCCCTAGTAATTAAGTCCCCCACGCTGGGGAAAAGCTTCTTGCTATCCACTCTGTCTATACCCCTCATGATTTTGTTGATCTCAATCAGGTCTCCCCTCAACCTTCATCTTTCTAATGCAAATAATCCTAATCTTTTCAATCTCTCTTCATAGCTAGCACCCTCCATGCCAGGCAACATCCTGGTGAACCTCCTCTGTACCCTTTTCAAAGCATCCACATCCTTGGTAATGTGGCGACCAGAACTGTACACAGTATTCCAAATGCAGCTGAACCAAAGTCCTATCCAACTGTAACATGACCTAGCAACAATTGTACTCCATATCCCAACCGATGAAGGAAAGCATGCTGTATGCCGCCTTGACCACTCACTGACCTGCGTTGCCACCTTCAGGGAGCAATGGACATGTACACCCAAATCTCTCTGTACATCAATTTTCCCCAGGACTTTTCCATTTACTGTATAGTTTGCTCTTGAATTGGATCTTCAAAAATACATCACCTCACATTTGCCTAGATTGAACTCCATCTGTCATTTCTTTGTTTTAACTTTAACCAGAACTGTTGGTGAAGCTATTGGAGAAGTAGGAAGTTTTCTCATGAGTATAATTATTAACATCACATCCAACCTGATGGCGTGAATTGATTTTCTAATGCATTGTATTCTGCACTGAGCAGGTGATGTACAATCTTCTCATTAGGAACAGAAAAACTGAAGTGTTTCTTTTTATTTGTTCATGGGATATGGGTCTTGAGTCATAGTCATAAGAGATGTACAGCATGGAAACAGACCCTTCGGTCCAACCCGTCCATGCCAAAGAGATATCATGCCCTGAGGGCAGTTAAAAGTCAACCACATTGCTGTGGGACTGGAGTCACGTGTTGGCCAGACCAGGTAAGGATGGCAGATTTCCTTTGACAAAGGCATTCGTGAACGAGGTGGGTTTTTGCAACAATTGGTAATGGTCACAGTCTCCATTAGACTAGTGTTTTCTTTTTTAGAGATGCCATTTTTTTAAATTGGTGGTATTCCAACCAATCTCCACAGAATATTGGTCTGGAATTCCAGATGCATAGTCCAATGACCTCACCACTTGGTCACTACCTTCCCAGTATGAATATGTGAGGTCTTCATTACCAACTGAAGCCAGACGCCTGGTGCACTGTTAAATCATATTTATTAATAAGACTGTGTGCACAAGAGTGAGGCGACTGAGCAGTGTGCTCCAAAGCTAACAGGTTCTGACCTTCTAGTAGAGTACCAGCACATGACTGCTGAGGTCATGGCTTACCTCAGAGGTTCATCTACATATCTCTGCATAAGTTCCCATTCTGATCTGAGTGTCAAGCTTCTCTGGTGGTGAGGCTTTAATTCTTCAAGTTATTTTAATGTTCCACTGGAGTTTAAGCAGTGGACAAGATGTTAGTGAGGCCACATTTGGAGTACAGTGTGCAGTTTTGGTCACCCTAGCATAGAAAGAATGTTACCAAATGAGAGTAGAGAAAAATGTGCGGCACGGTGGCACAGTGGTTAGCACTGCTGCCTCGCAGCGCCAGAGACCCGGGTTCAATTCCCGCCTCAGGCGACTGACTGTGGAGTTTGCACGTTCTCCCCGTGTCTGCGTGGGTTTCCTCCGGGTGCTCCGGTTTCCTCCCACAGTCCAAAGATGTGCAGGTCAGGTGAATTGGCCATGCTAAATTGCCCATAGTGTTAGGTAAGGGGTAAATGTAGGGGTATGGGTGGGTTACGCTTCGGCGGGTCGGTGTGGACTTGTTGGGCCGAAGGGCCTGTTTCCACACTGTAAAGTAATCTAATCTAAAGTAATCTAATCTAATCTAAAAAGATTTACTAGGATGCTACCTGGCCTGGCAGGTTTGGGTTAAGAGGAGAGGCTGGATAAGCTGGGACTTTGTTCACTAGAGCATAGGAGATTGAGAGATTACTATTTGGAGGTCTACAAAATCATAAGTAGCATAGCTAAGGAAGAAACCATGTTAGGGGAATCTAAAACCAGCTTGCGTAGGTTTAAGGTGAGAGTGGAGAGATCTACAAGGGTCCTGAGGGTGGTGAGTGTCTGAAAAGGGCTGCCAGAGGTAGTAATGGAGGCAAATACAATTTTGTCATTAAGAAACATTTGGACAGGCTCATGGATGCGATAGGGATGGAGGGATATGGACCAAACGCAGGCAACTAGCTTAATTGTGAAAAATGGACAGCATGGATAAGTTGGGCTGAAGGGCCTGTTTCCATGCTGTATATCTATCACTTTATAACTGAGTCCTTGATCCTACATTCCGAATCTGAATCTCTCATTTCTGAATGATAGAACATAGAACAGTACAGCACAGTACAGGCCCTTCGGCCCTCGACGTCGTGCCAACTATTATCCTACTCTAAGATCAGACTAACCTACATACCCTTCATCGTACTATCATACATGTGCCTATCCAAGAGTTGCTTAAATATATCTAATGTCTCTGACTCTACTACAACTGTTGGCAGTGCATTCCACACACTCACCCCACTCTGTAAAGAACTGACCTCTGACAGCTCCCCTAAACCTTCTTCCAATCACCTTAAAATTAGGACCCCTTGACAGACATTTCTGCCATGGGGAAAAGTCTCCGGCTGTTCACTCTATCTACGCCTCTCAACTATAGACATCTCTATCAAGTCACCCCTCATCCTCCTTCGTTACAATGAGAAAAGCCCTAGCTCCCTCAACCTTTCTTCATCAGACATGCCCTCCAGTCCAGGCAGCATCCTAGTAAATCACATCTGCACCCTCTCCGGGGCTTCCACATCTTTCCTATAATGAGGCAACCAGAACTAAACACAATATCCCAGGTATTTCTAAGCAGGGCTCTGTAGAGCTGAACATCACTATTGCTCACTGCAGTGCACTACCATGTCATGATTATGCTTTGGGAACAATGGATGAACTAAAATATTTGAACTAAATGTGAGGATCATGAACAAACAGGTCAGAACAGATAGAAGAAATAGCTGAGATTCCAGCATCAGAAATAGAAGTGAAACACATTTTATTAAATGAACAGCGTCTGTAGAGAGAAAGACCAATTTAAATTCTTGGATCAATTGCCTCTCACATGATCATGGAATGTTTGCAACAAAGAAGACCACCATTCAGTCCACCCTATCTGCACCAAATCTTCAATTGAGCACCTCACTTAGATCTGCCACCTACTTCTGTTTCAGATTTCCAGTCTCATACTTGCTTTTCTATAAATTTATTGATGATTAGATTAGATTCCCTACAGTGTGGAAACGGGCCCAACAAGTCCACACCAACCCTCCAAAGAGCAACCCATTTCCCTCTGACTAATGGGCAATTTAGCATGACCAATCCACCTGATCGGCACATCGTTTTTGGACTGTGGGAGGAAACTGGAGCACCCGGAGGAAACTCAGGCAGACACGGGGAGAAAGTGCAAACTTTACACAGACAATCACCTGAAGCTGGAATCGAACCTGAGTCCCTGGCAGTGTGAGGCTGAAGTGCTAACCACTGAGCCACCATGCTACCCCACTGGATCTCATTGATAAATATAAATTTATAGAATCTTGTGTTGCTAAGTTAACTGAAACCGTTTTGATGGTTTTGCTATGTCCTTATATCAGAAATTAGCAGCTGAGTAATTTCTCCAATCCTGTGTCATTTATCTCAAGCTCTAATGAACAAGTTAAACCAAAGTTTGAAGGCTGCAGCTGTAAATCCGTTCAGGGTTATCCCACTGTCATTTACCTACCACTTTGTACAAGTTTGAAGTCGTTGGTTTGAGGTGGTTGAAGATTAATCAAATTGTAGCATCAAAGTGGGTCGTGGTGAAGCAAGCAACAAGCCCTAGGACAGGCAGAAGGAAACTCAACAGGACAGCTGATGATCAGATGACTCATTGTAAATATTTGGAAATAACCGTACATTATGGGCCTAGAGCAGTGTCGGAAATGGACCAACTGAAGCTAAATTGACTGAACCAATCTTTTGACTCACCTGTATATAAGAGGAAGCTTTACCAGATTATGTCAAAGTCAATCCCCTCCACTCTCTTCCCAAAGCCTTTCTCCCTCAATCTTCTATCATATTCTCAGTGTCACTGTGCTGCTGAAGAACACTTGCAAAGTCTGTTGAAGTAAGTAAAACAATAACTTTCTTTAAGGAACATCTTATTGCAACTTCACCTTACCACAGATTAAATTAGATTACTTAGTGTGGAAACAGGCCCTTTGGCCCAACGAGTCCACAACCACCCGCCGAAGTGCACCCACCCATACCCATTCACATTCCCCTGTATCTAACACTACGGGCAATTTAGCGTGGCCAATTCACCTAACCTGCATATTCTTGGACTGTGGGAGGACACCGGAGCACCCGGAGGAAACCCACGCAGACACGAGGAGAATGTGCAAACTCCACACAGTCAGTTGCCTGAGGCGGGAATTGAACCCGGGATCCTGGTGCTGTGAGGCAGCAGTGCTAACCACTGAGCCACTGAATGATGACACAAAGGTTGGAGGTGTCGTTGACAGTATAGAGGGCTGTTGCAGGCTGCAGCAGGACATTGACAGGATGCAGAGATGGGCTGAGAGGTGGCAGATCGAGTTCAACCTCGATAAATGCGAGGTGATGCATTTTAGAAGGTCAAATTTGAAAGCGGAGTACAGGATTAAGGATAGGATTCTTGGCAGTGTGGAGGAACAGAGGGATCTTGGTGTGCAGGTACATAGATCCCTTAAAATGGCCACCCAAGTGGACAGGGTTGTTAAGAAAGCATTGAGGTATACAAGATAATGAGAGGCATAGAGTCGATAGCCAGAGACTATTTCCCAGGGCAGAAATGACTAACACGAGGGGTCATAGTTTTAAGCTGGTTGGAGGAAAGTAGAGGGGATGCCAGAGGCAGGTTCTTTACACGGAGAGTTGAGAGCATGGAATGTGTTGTCAGTAGTAGTTGTGGAAGGGGGAAGAGGAGCAGAGCAGTAGTCATTGGGGACTCTATAGTTAGGGGGAACAGACAGGAGGTTCTGTGGGGATGAGAGAGACTCAGTTGGTGTGTTGCCTCCCAGGTGCCAGGGTTCGTGATGTCTCTGATCGTGTTTTTGGGATCCTTAAGGTGGAGGGGGAGCAGCCCCAAGTTGCGGTCCACATAGGCACCAACTACATGGGTAGGAAGAGAGATGGGGATTTAAGGCAGCAATTCAGGGAGCTAGGGTGGAAGCTTAGAGCTAAGATGAATAGAGTTGTTTTCTCTGGTTTGTTACCCGTGCCACGTGATAGTGAGGCGAGGAATGGGGAGAGAGAGGAGTTGAATATGTGGCTACAGGGATGGTGCAGGAGGAAGGGTTTTGGACTCTTGGATAATTGGGGCTCTTTCCGGGGAAGGTGGGACCTCTACAAGCAGGATGGACTTCATCTGAACCAGAGGGGTAATAATATCCTGGGGGGGAAATTCGCTAAGGCTATTGGGGTGGGTTTAAACTAATCCAGCAGGGGGGTGGAAATCAAAATTATAGTTCAAATATAGAAAAGGTAGGGAGGTCCAAAATAAAGTTTCAGGCACGCAAGATGGCACTGACACGCAAGAAGTTGGTTTGAGGTAGTATGGGCTGAGGTTAGAAACAGGAAAGGAGAGGTCACCCTGTTGGGAGATTTCTATAGGACTCCGAATAGTTCCAGAGATGTAGAGGAAAGGATAGCAAAGATGATTCTCGATGAGCGTGAGAGACAGGGTAGTTGTCATGGGGGGGCTTCAACTTTCCAAATATTGACCTGGGAACACTATAGTACGAGTACTATAGATGGGTCAGTTTTTGTCCAGTGTGTGCAGGAGGGCTTCCTGACACAGTATGTAGACAGGCCAAAAAGGGATGAAGCCACATTAGATTTGGTACTGGGTAATGAGCCCGAACAGGTGTTAGACGTGGAGGTTGTGAGCACTTTGGTGATAG
>NC_057750.1:665023-701988 GCF_004010195.1 Chiloscyllium plagiosum
CAGCTGGGATAAAGGCAATTACGATGCAATTAGGCAAGATTTAGGAAGCATAGGATGGGGAAGGAAACTGCAGAGGATGGGCACATTAGAAATGTGGAGCTTATTCAACGAAAAGCTTGTGTGTGTTCTAGATAAGTATGTACCTGTCAGGCAGGGAGGAAGCTGTACAGCGCGGGAGCAGTGGTTTATGAAGGAAGTGGAATGTCTGGTCAAGCGGAAGAAGGCTTATGTTAGGATGAGATGTGAAGGCTCAGTTAGGGTGCTTGAGGGTTACAAGGTAGCCAGGAAAGGCCTAAAGAGAGCTTGGCAGAACCAGGAGGAGACATGAGAAGTTGTTAGTGGATAGGATCAGGGTAAACCCTAAGGCTTTCTATAGGTATTTAAGGAATAAAAGAATGACGAGAGTAAGATTGGGGCCAATCACGGATAGTAGTGAGAAATTGTGTGTGGAGTCAGAGGAGATAGGGGAAGCACTAAATGAATATTTTTCGACAGTATTCACTCGAGAAAATGAAAATGTTGTCAAGGAGAATACTGGTGGGATTGAGGTTCACAAGGAAGAGGTATTAGAAATCCTGCAGAGTGTGAAAATAGATAAGTCCCTTGGGCCGGATGGGATTTATCTCTTTGAGAAGGTGACCAGACAGGTAGATGAGCATAAACTGGTTGATGTGGTGTATATGGATTTCAGTAAGGCGTTCAATAAGGTTCCCCACAGTAGGCTATTGTACAAAATGCAGAGGAATGGGATTGTGGGAGATATAGCAGTTTGGATCAGTAATTGGCTTGCTGAAAGAAGACAGAGGGTGGGGGTTGATGGGAAATGTTCATCCTGGAGTCCAGTTAGGGTCAGGGGCAAGGGTCAGTGTTGGGTCCACTGCTGTTCATCATTTTTATAAACTACCTGGATGAGGATGTAGAAGGGTGGGTTAGTAAATTTGCAGACGACACTAAGGTCAGTGGAGTTGTGGCCAGTGATGAAGGATGTTATAGGTTACAGAGAGACATAGATAAGCTGCAGAGTTGGGCTGAGAGGTTGCAAATGGAGTTTAATGCGGGCAAGTGTGAGGTGAATCACTTTGGTCGGAGTAACCGGAATGCAAAGTACTGGGCTAATGGTAAGATTCTTGGTAGTGTAGATGAGCAGAGAGATCTGTGTTCATGTACACCGATCCTTGAAAGTTGCCACCCAGGTTGATAGGGTTGTTGAGGCTTAGTGTTTTAGCTCTTATTAATAGAGGGATCGAGTTCCAGAACCATGAAGTTATACTGCAGCTGTACAAAACTCTGGTGCAGCCGCACTTGGAATATCATGTACAGTTCTGGTCACCGCATTATAGGAAGGATTTAGATTAGATTACATTAGTGTGGAAACAGGCCCTTCGGCCTGTTTTGGGATGATTCTGGTTGCGCTTCGGCGGGTCGGTGTGGACTTGTTGAGCCGAAGGGCCTGTTTCCACACTGTAAGTAATCTAAAACTTTAAGTACATTTAAGTCGTCACTGGACGAGCAAATGGACGTATGTAGAATAGTGTAGGTTAGATGGGCTTCAGATTGGTATGACAGATCGGCGCAACATCGAGGGCTCAATGTTCTATGCGCTGTAATGTTCTATGTTAAGATGTACGTACTGTTACAATGTTTAAAGGACATTTTAAGTAAGCTCATGAATAGGAAAGGGTTGGAAGGATCTGGGCCAGGTGCAAGCAGGTGGTACTTGTTTAGTTTGGGATTATGAAGTGGATGGGCCGAAGGGTCTGTCTACATGCTGTATGGCTCTATCGCTCTGTTTTTCTTAATGGGTCTCGCGCTGTAGCTGAAATTAATACATCCATTGTTCTCTGGATTCTACCACCTGTACACCAACAGCTGTTTCCAGACACTGACGGAGTCATGATTTCTAACAAAAAATTGATGAGTTGGTCTTAAACCAATTTTACAAAGCTTTGGTCAGTGCCACTGGTTGGATTTAATGTAGAGATGTGGGACCCAGAATGAGAGAGAGGATGGAGCATATGCAGGTATCCAGCCAGATGCAGTCTTTAGTGACTGTCTGACTGCAGATAATCTGAGCACGACCTGCACGTGTACAATTGGCACAGAAATACACCGTTAAAGTCTTTAATTTTTATTAATGAATAGTAAATGCCAAATCCTTAAACTGGCTAATCTACACACTTTTAATGGATTCAGGAGTATTCGTTTCTATCCACCCTAATAAATTGCATGAGAAAATGCTCTGTCACTTGTGATAATTAGAAGTGACGGAACCCATTTAAAACTTAGATAATTTCCTTTGGCTTATATGATCAGCAGATACCCTATTACATTAACTCATGCTGTCTAATTCTAACTTGGGCAAAGTCAGGGAGGAGGACAAACTGTCCCTCCCCTTCACTCTCCTCTGAAACCTTCCCCCCCCCCCCCCCATCACTCCTCCTTTCACTCTGAAGGGAAGAGCTTCCATGTATGTACCTGATCCAGGATGTCCAGGACATTCCGGTTATGGGTGCTGCTGCCATTTTGTCTAATCCCTGCACAGCAAGATTCAACAGGCTGTAATGGGATCTTCTTCTGTTTTGGTCATATTGACAGAGGATAGAAGGTTGGCCTGGACATCAGATCAAACAAATGCACTTGGTCACAACGTCAGTTTGTGATCTGAAAGGCAGGAGGAACCTTGGCATAATATCCAGTCCAAGAAACAGCAAGTTGAAATGGATTCAATAATTGATTGATTTCTAGATTTGGATAGTTGACCATATTGTGTTACAGGTGTGCCCTCTTCTGGTTTGTGTATTGCAGTAAGATATAACAGAGCATCTCCTATAACCCATCACACTCTCACAGGGTAAATGTGAGGTATTGCATCCCAAAATGTCATTCTAGTCAAGCCTTGGCTCAGTTATGGTCAAGAAACTTCATCAAAATGGAATAGGCCATTCAGTCCCTCACTCATTAGATTGTGGGTTATCTGCCCCAGGCCTCAACTCCAGCTTCTCACCTACTCTTCCTAGTCCTCAACTCCCAACCCTACTATATTTCCAAGTCAGGATGGTGAGGGGCTTGGAGGGGAACTTGCAGGGGGTGGTGTTCCCATGTATCTGCTGCCTTTGTCCGTCCAGATGGAAGTGGGTTTGGAAGGTGAAGTGAATTCAACAGTAAAGTAAATGAAAGGGAGTGTTTGTCTCTCTTGTTTAAAGCACAAATTTCCTACAATGGAAATGTGATGTTTAGTCAATAGTGGTTTTTGAGACATTTGTTATAGCTAAAGATTTAATTAGGTATTCTTACAATGATTAAAGTTCAATGATAAAGTCTCCTGCTATCACTAGTGATGGATCTAAATGTGGGAAAGGCTTTAGAGATGGAGGTGCCACACCTGAATCTAGTTCAGGATGGGCAACACTCTGGATAATCCTCCCACCTTGCTGCCCTACGTGGCCAATTGGACAGATTGTAATCCATTCAGGGCCTCAATCCACTGCCACGGAGATTGATCCAGGGAAAGACTGGTCCATCACTGGGCAATGTATGTGATGGTTTGGCAGCTCATGGGTTGTCTGTCACCTTGGGGTGATAGTAGGAGGTTCCTTGATTAAAGTCCTTCAGTTCACGATCAAGGAACTGGACACCTGATGAAGGGGCAGCGCTCTGAAAGCTTGTGGCTTTAAATAAACCTGTTGGACTATAACCTGGTTTCATGTGACTTCTGATTTCATTCTGAAGAAGAGTGACTGGACCTGATGTATTAATGGTTTCTCTCTCCATGAGTTCCGCCAGGAATTTCTGTTTTTGTTTCTGATGTTCCAGCATCTTCAGTTCTTTGCTTTTATTTTGTTTGGTGTTACATTTTCTTGAAGGTTGTCTGGTTTTATCAGAATCTGGGACGCCGAGCTCTACCACATGTGACTCCTTGCTGAAATTATTCATGTCTAGGCTTTGCTCACGGCTGTCTCGAAGCAAGCCATCTACAACTCAGGGAGAATTGAGGTCAAATCTGGAGAGATGGTGATCCTACTCCCTAGCTCTCCCGTATTTATTTTCTCGGGACAGACATTCGATTCGCCCTGGGTCAACACTGCTGTGGAATGCCTCAGCTTTCAGAGGGAAAACTGTCAGTCAGCAACAGTGAGATGAGAAAGTATTGTGTGACAATTGAGACAAATTCCTCTTTAATAGAAGGACAAGCTCACAGTCAGGAATAGCAGGAGGGAGTAAAGACTAGGGTCCTACTGCAGACACCTTCCAACTGCTCCATCTCTCTCCGTCTCACATACACAATCTGAAGCAAACACTCACAAGTAAGCACTCTGCCCTTTTGAAAACAAACAGTTGCCAGGAGAGGTTATGGCTTCCTCTTTGGTAATAGCAGAATAATTCATTGCAAAATGTCAGTGTTTAATGTAAAAGTTTATTTTAAGGTTGGCATTTCACAATGATGCCAGTGGAATGGTAAATGAGGCAGGTACGAGAGGAGTTGTTGCTGGAGGGATTGATGAAAAGCTGAATTCACAGCTTGCTCCTGCGTGATTAGATTTTCCTGGACCAGGGATGTAAACGTTCAGATAGTCATAAAATAATGGAATTGTGCCACATGGCAATGAGTTTGGCAAACGTTAACAGGCCCAGATTGTTCCTATTCCTTAAACCCCATGAACAGAAGCCCTTCAGATACCACAGTGCTTTGTGTAGTTAACAGCAGAATGGTCACCCAATGGAACCAGCACTGTCAGAAAGCAAGTTGAAAGCTTTGGTCAAAATTGAAGGATGGCTCAGTGTTCCAGGGGAATTGTAGAGAGCAGAGCCCAGCAACTGAAGGCATAATGGCACATTGGACAGTGATAAAAACATGGAGTTTATACATTCGTATTGTTACGGATTAGACTCGACCCCGTCCAAAGTATATTATGGAGATAGCCCAGACAAAAGGCAAATGTAAGGTTCTGTGTTCCAAATGTGATTTGATCGGTCAATCACTAAACCTTAATCAAAGCACACTTTATTGCTCTAACATTGAAAATACAACAAAAGGAAGAATTACCATTACTTTACTATATGGAAATACTTCACAAGATAATATATTACTGAAGCACTAACCATTGACCATTCCAAAACAGGCAGCATCCCATAAACATATCCTTGGCAAAGGTAAATTCAGCAGAACCGTTATACGGATATTATTCCCATGTGTTGTGTCTCTCCAATCCAGAAGAATGAAACAATCTGTCCCTTTTTTGATTTTTAAGAGGAAGCCTCACTGTCTAAGACTTCACTTGAGCAGCAGACAGCTCAAGCTTTCAGCTCCAAGTGAGAACAACAAATTCTGGAGATCACAGTGGGTAAGGCAGCATCCACCGAGAGAGAGCAAGCTAACGTTTCATGTCTAGAAGACTTTGTCAGAGCTGAAGTGAAGCTCCAACAGTCAGCAAGAAACCACCAACTAACAAAGCAAAACTAAAATCCTTTTGGGTTTGTGTGATTTTTTTTTTTAATCATATTTTCTCACGATTCTTTTGTCTTATTTAATTTAAAAAAAAAACACACCAAGGGAGAACTCAAAGCTGTTTCCTGTGTCTGAAGGACACATTTCGGCATCACTGTGACAACACCTTTTGTGGGCGGCACGGTGGCACAGTGGTTAGCACTGCTGCCTCACAGCGCTAGAGACCTGGGTTCAATTCCCGCCTCAGGCGACTGACTCTGTGGAGTTTGCACGTGTCTGCGTGGGTTTTCTCTGGGTGCTCCGGTTTCCTCCCACAGTCCAAAGATGTGCAGGGTCAGGTGAATTGGCCATACTAAGATGCCTGAAGTGTTGGGTAAGGGGTAAATGTAGGAGTATGGGTGGGTTTCGCTTCGGCGGGTCGGTGTGGACTTGTTGGGCCGAAGGGCCTGTTTCCACACTGTAATGTAATCTAATCTAAACCCCTCTGCAACAGAAACACCACAGAATGCATCTCTGAAAGTATCATCCCAATAAGATCAGTTGAAGCAATAATATTGTTGCTCTGGCTCAGACACAGGAGCTGCTTGGGTGGAGAGAGCTGGAAGCATTGTGTTAATAATCCAGGATCTAATACTCTGTACCCAAGGGTTCACATCTCTTCCCAGCAACTGAAGGGACTTCAATTCAATTAATACAAAGTCTGGAATTGAAAACTACTCATATGTGATGGTGGCCAGAAAGCTATCACCAATGATCCAGAAACTTCCAGCTGGGTCACTAATGACATTTCAGGAAGGAACTCTGTTTTTTTTTTTTTTCTTCATTCACACGTCTCTGGTTGGGCCCAGCGTTTATTGCTTGTCCCTAGTTGCCCCTTGAGAAAGTGGGGGTGAGCTGCCTTAATGAACCTGCAGTCCATGTGCTGTGGGTTGATCCATGATGTCATCAGGGAGGGAATTCCAGAATATTGACCCCAGTGACATTGAAGAAATGGTGATATATTTCCAAGTCAGGATAGTGAGTGGCTCAGAGGGGAGCTTACAGGGGGAGGTGTTTCCATGTATCCGCTGCCCTTGTCATTCCAGGCAGCCTTTACCTGGTCCAACCTCCATGTGACTCTGGACCCACTGCAATGAGATTGACTCTTAACTGCTCTCTGAAGTGACCTGGCAGACCATTCAGTTAAAGGGCAATTGATGAGCAACAAATACTGGCCTTGCCAGTAATGGCCATATGTGAGAAAACACACTTCCCCATAACATGTGGGAGGGACTGGAACACACTGACTAGAAATGTGGTGGTTGCAGGTTCAACTAAGGCATTGGATGGTTATTTGGTATTTGAATAGAAATGGTCATGCAGGGGAATGGGTAAAAGGAAGAGATTGCCTCTAGGTGCAGGCACGATGGGTCAGATGGCCTCTTGTACCATAATAATGTGATTCTGTGAATATGTTTTAGAAGTAGTCTGCCTGGCTAATTACAAAATGATAACCTGCTAGGTAACCCCCCAACTTTAGTAAAAGGTACATTAGCCTCAGCACCGAGCATCATATAAGAGAAAACGTTGGAGGAGGCTGGGATTAGACACTTCATTGATTATGGCAGGCATCATTGTCTATGTTCAGGTCTGAAAGATGACTGAGGTGCCCGGTATCTGTAGAGATTTAATTGTGGTGAATTAGGAAGCCTCAGTTGACCAGGTGCTTTCTGAATGTGGAAGAGTTGCTCTGTTTGGTCTTAGACACAATTCAGTCACAATCACTGATCCATCTTTGTAGATTGTGTATCAGGATCAATGTGAATAGAGCAAGAGTGACAGAGTCTATAACAGGCCATAGTTTAAACTAATGACTGAGGTAAGCAAGACAAAATCCAGTGTAACAGTTTGGGGAAGAGCTGATTTCAAAAGGAACAGAAATAAACATCAGAAATTAGCTGGGAAATAGCAAAAAGAGGGGAAAGATTTAAAACCACAAACAATTGGGTTTAGGGACAAGATATTCTGTAATAACACCTGAACGAACTTTACAGTCATGACGGCTCATTGACAAATGAATACGATGTTAACAAGTATGCCAGCAAATTGAAACGCTGCCGAAAGGAATATAGCAAAGGCAAAAGAATGGCAGGATACCACAACGGGACTTAAAATATTATTTAATAAGAAATATAAAATGAAATTGTATTCTATAAAAGGCTAAATACTCAGGATGGGGGATTGATAGACAGAGGATCAACTGACAGCTCACAAATGCTAGGTACAACTGAGGTACCTGATATCTGTAGAGATATAACGTCCAATGATCCCCAAGACAGTTAAGTCCAAAGAAAAATACTGCAAAATATGAAGGAAAAGGAGAGGTGTCATTCTCAACACGAAAGAACTACAGGGGGAAAGAGAATCACTTTTTTTCTCTGGTATCAAATCCATTATCCCCAGTACAAGCAGCAACAGTGCAGGCAAGATAAGAGTGGACAAGAATCCGCATATCCTTATGTTACTTCAGTACATTATCATGTCACTGTCTCTCTCAATGATTTATTCTGTAGCAGAGATTTACAGAGTCAAATATTATCAAGCTGAGCTGAATTAAACAGCAAGGTGACAGGTAGTTCATCTATATTTCCTGATATTTATATTTCTTAATGTTATCTATATTTTCTCATGATATTGGTACCTCACTAACACTCAAAAGCACTGTGTGATTGTTGATGACTGAAGCTCCCAAAATAGTCATTTTGAAAGATTACACTGTCATCCTTACCTGGTCTGGCCTATATGTGACTCCAGACCCACAGCAATGTGATTGACTCTTCACTGCCCTCAGGGCAATAAACCAGCGACACCCACATTCTGTGAATGAATAAAAAATTAGGAAGAGGCTATTCAGCCCCTCTATCTGTACTGGCTCGCTGCAAGAACAATGCAGGTCATCCCATACTCCATCCTTTTCCCTGTTCTTGCTGAATAATTCCTTTCCTAATTTCTTCCTTTTTCTTACCAGATAATGATTCAATTGATCTTTGAAACCCACGGTTGAACTGCTTCCACCTTCTTCTCAGCAGCTCATTCCAGATCCTAACTACCCACTGCATTAAAAAAGCCACAGGGTTTACCAGAAGACCCTGCAGACTATGAAAAGTGGTGGTTAGGATCCATATGAGAGACTGTGTAAGTCCCGGCATCCTCCACCCCCTCGGTTTTATCGGTGCAGGGAGAAAGAGGCACAGGACGTGAAAGCTGCAGAATAGCTGAACTGAGGCAGGGTAATCTGTGTTTAGTGCTGAGTTCAAACTGTTCACATGTTGGTTATTGTGGGAACCTTAAATCACATTGCTGGAATCTTGGATTTGTAGAGCAGATGTTCATATTTTTGAAAAGCAAGTAAGGTCTATTTATTTACATAGATCTGCAGGTTTTCTTTAATTTCCCTTTCTTGAAAGAGTAAAGCAAAATCTGGCTGCAATTGTCAGATTTTCTTCAAAAACGTCTTTATTTCCTGAGGCCAAGCTGGAGAGTTTAGAGATTGCCAGAGCAGAGTGATCAGCCTCGACGGCTCAGTAACAGCCCAAGATTTCTCCTCATGGTGTTTTGAATTTTCTTGCCAATGATACTGAACTGGTTTTGTTTGTTTCTCAACATGGAACAGTTTCTTCATCCAGAACGGCTCATGATATTGAAGACCTTGAACAAGTTTCCTTTCACCGTTTCCCTTCTCTGAGAATAGTTCCAGCTTCTCTTACCCTTCCACCTCATCGAATTCCGAATTCCTCAGGCTGTTACTGAGAGCTTTCCCTTCAGTACAAATTTTATTAAATTTTATCCACAGAATAGAACCTTCTCTCTATTTTTTTTCTTATATTAAACTTTTATACTGCCAATTTGATAAAATAGTGTTCTCCCATTTATCTTTAGGCAGGTTTTCCTGTTCCGTGTTCCACAACAACCATTACTCAGTGTGACTGTGTCTCTTTCCCTTACAACTTCTCATTTCTTTCTGTTCCTTTCTCTTTCAATAGTATCCTTCCCACTTGGAGCCTACAACAGGCCGTTCAGCCCACTACCTGATGCTGGTGTTTATGTTTGATGAGCCACATTGCACTTCTCTCCATTTCCCCTGTCAGCATCTTTTACATTTTATCTCGCTTCTTCTTCAATGTTTCAATGTTATTCACCTCAACTATTCCCTGCTACAGTAACTTCCTCATCCTCGTCGCTGTCTGGGTAAGGAGGATATAATTCTTTAGGGGTTAGGGACTCTGGTGCTGGGGGGAAGGTGCTAGATAGATGAGGGGTAAGACATGCATTGTGTGAGAGGGGACAAAGTACAAGGTAGGTTAAGGGTTAGGGTACTAATTGGGTTCAGGGTCATGGTGGGTGAGGCAGGTAAGGTGCCATTTGGTTGAGGAGAAAGGTGCCAGCTGGGTGAGGGTTATGGTGCAAGGTGAGTAGGGTGTCAGGTAAGTGTTTACGGGGGGTTCAGCAGCGTTGGATCTGCAGGAGACCATCAGGTCTGGCAAGTGACGGTGTGTTGTGTTGGGGCCTGGTCTGGAGGGGGATGGTGATGTCTGATCCATTGGGGTTAGGTCAAATGGGAGGCTGGGTGTGGTCAGGCTCCAAGGATAGTGTCAGTTTCAGGAAGCTTTGGAAGAGGATGGTCTTGGTTTCAGAGTGGATCGGGTCGGAGGGGATTGGTGAGGGGGCTGGACCAGGCCATTGTCGCATTGATGGGTGTGTCTGGCTGGGTAATGAGGGGTCTGTGGGTTATGGCTTGTGGTGGGGGGGTGGGAATGGCGGGGAGGTGCTTAGTGGTTATCCAGGAGTTACAGCAGATTCTGACATTTTCTAGTAACGAGTTATACAAGTTAAAACCTTAAAAATCTCCAGCTTTAAAAATCTATTTTGAAGAATTTCAGACACCGAGGAATTACACATTATAAATTTCAGTTTCCCAGTCAATTCCAACAAACTCACTACATCGGGAATTCTGCACGCTCCCAACACACAGTCTACATTACTCCACATGCTCTCTTCACTATTAGGATTTCCAGGCCTTTTGCATTCCCCATTACCCCTGTTTTTAATGGATTCATAAATGTATATTCATTGTATATAAAATATAGACACTGTACAGTTACTGTACAGAAATATGTTTACTTTATATAATATACATTTGTATTTCTATTTTCTGATCCCCCAACTATTTCAACATAACAGATACCTGAACCACAGAAATAAATCCTCTTCAAAGCTTAATAGACTAATGAATTATCTACCCACTTCCAGTTTAAATTTTTTTTAAACTATTCTCCCTATATTATGCAGTTTTAGTTTCCATGGCAAGTACTGAGGTGAAGTAATTATTCACCCTTTCTGTCATTTTACTGCCTCAATGACCCAATGTTGTCCATGTGCTGTGGGTTGACCCACTGCCCTTCAGGAGGGAATTCCAGGATTTTGACCCAGCGATGAAGGGGCAGTGCTTAAAAAGCTTGTGATTTCAGATAAACCTTGAACTATAACCTGGTGTCATGTGACTTCTCACCTGGGAGATCAAGACTAGTCTTTCCAGTCTACCCTCCTGTTGAAGTCCTTATACTTGGTATTATTCTTAAGAATCTCAGCTGCTCCCTTCAAGCAGTTTCTGAATTTCACATAATGTCTCTTTTTGTGTGTTCTCTCATTCCATTCCAAAAATATTCCTTTTACATTTTAACAGCCTTAAACAGTCTTGTCAGGTCATCATTCAAGACTTGTGCACCACCCTTCCCTTCCCCTCCCAGATCTCCTCCTGTGCCTTTTTAAAAAATCATTCCATTTTATTGCCTTATGCCTCCTTATTCTTTCTAAAATACATTCTAAAATAACATAACAAATACACTTTTTTTTTTGTTAAATTTCATCTGCAATGTGTTGTTCCACCAACCTATGTCCTCTTGCTGGTTTTCTCACTAACTACTTCAGTTCCAACCTTGTAATTGTTTTAATTTGTCGCACGGTTTAATGAAATGCCAGCCGCACCATGGAATTTTCACTAACACATTGAACTGTTCACTGACAATATCGGATATATTCCTAAATTGACAAAGGAGAGTGAATCTCCTCGCAGACCATTAAAATGCCAGGGGAGGGGGGACTGCTTAATGGTTTAGATGTTTCCAGCAAATAGAATCACTCAGATAATTTTGTCATTATTTCTTCTGTTTTGTTCTGCATCTCATTTTGTTGTGAGAATCTTTAACATGGATTTAAAGGTGAATGAACATGTTTTTAGCCACGATTGCTGGATCTGAGAATTAATGAGTTTTTTTTTCTAGATTAGTATGGCATGACTGTTCTGTGTCACTTCAGAGGATTCACATTTAGAGGAAACTTAAAGAATTGTTAGAAGCTTGTAAAGTCTGAGTTCAACAAGACTGCCCCTTTATCCATTAGCCTTAATCCTACTGCAGGTCTTCTTCCAACTTCTCCCTTTATTCTCAATCTCCTTGCTCCTGGTGATAATGTTCATGTGGCTTCCTTCACTGGCTTTGCCTGGGTAACTGACCTGCTTGTTGTAGTTTGTTCCTTAAGGATATACAGAGGATGCACTGCTGTCTAAGTGTTAAACTTAGAACATAGAACAGTACTGCACAGCACAGGCTCTTTAGCCCCTGCTGTTGTGCTGACCTTTTTATCTTGCTCGAAGATCAAACTAACCTGCATACCTAGTGAAGAAAGCTTTTAACATGCTTTCCTTTATTGGTAGGATCATTGAGTGCAGGAGTTGGGAGGTTATGCTGCGGCTGTACAGAACAATGGTGAGGCCACTTTTGGAATATTGTGTGCAATTCTGGTCTCCGTCCTATAGGAAGGATGTTGTGAAACCTGAAAGGGTTCAGAAAGGATTTACAAGGATGTTGGCAGGGTTGGAGGGTTTGAGCTGTTGGGAGAGGCTGAGTAGGCTGGGGCTGTTTTATCTGGAGTGTCGGAGGTGGAGGGGTGACCATATAGAGGCTTTTAAAATCATGAGGGGCACGGATAGGGTAAATAGATAAGGTCTTTTCACAAGGGTGGGGGAGTACTGAACTAGAAGGCATTGGTATAAGGTGAGAGAGGAAAGTTTTTAAAATGAAGTTAAGGGGCAACTTTTTCACGTAGAGGATGGTGTATGGAATGAGCTGCCAGAGGAAGTGGTGGAGGCTGGTACAATTACAACATTTAAAAGGTGTCTGGATAGGTATATGAATAGGAAGGGTTTAGAGAGATATGGACCGGGTGCTGGCAAGTATGGCTAGATTTGTTTTGGTTATGTAGTCGGCATGGGTGGGATGGACCAAAGGGACTGTTTCCATCCTTTAATTTACTATAAGCCATGTGCCTATCCAAGAGTTTTTTAAATGTCTCCTAATGTCTCACTCTTCTACCACTGCTGGAAGTGCATTCCATGCACCCACCACTCTCTATGTAGAGAACCTACCTCTGACATCTCTCCTAAACCTTCCTTAAAAGTATGCCCCCTTGTGATAGACATTTCTGCCCTGGGAAAAAGTCTCTGGCTATCCACTCTATCTCTGCCTCTCATCATCTTATACACCTCTATCAAGTCACCTCTCTTCCTCCTTCACTCCAATAAGAAAGCCCTAGATCCCTCAACCTTTACTCGTAAGACATGCCCTCCATCCAGGCAGCATCCTGGTAAATCTCCTCTGCACCCTCTCCAAAACCTCTATCTTTCCTATAATGAGACGACCAGAACTGAACACAATATTCCAAGTATGGTCTAAACAGGATTCTATAGAGCTATAACATAACCTCACGACTCTTAAACTCAATCCCCCTGCTAATGAAAGCCAACACACTATATACCTTAACAACTTGGGTGGTAACTTTGAGGGACAAGTGGACATGGACCCAAGATCCCTCTGTTCCTCCACACTGCCAAGAAACTTACCTTTAACCCTGTATTCTGCATTCAGATTTGACCTTCCTGTCAATGTCCCATTGTAACCTACAACAGCCCTCCATACTTTTCACAGCTCCATCAACCTTTGTGTCATTGGCTAACTTACTAACCCACCCTTCCACTTCCTCATCCAAGTTATTTATAAAAATCACCAAAAAGAGCAGAACCGATCCCTGCGGAAAACCACTGGTCACCAAGCTCCAGGCTGACTACATTCCATCTACCACCACCTATGGGCCAACCAATTCTAATTCCAGATAGCCCAATTTCCCTGTATCCCGTGCCTCTTACTTTCTGAATGAGCCTACCATGGGGAACCTTATCAAATGTGTATTATTTTAAAAAAAAAAATAAATTTATACAACCCACAACTGAAAAAATAAAGTTTCATCAGACTTCATACTTTCAATTTATAATTTCATAGATTCTCTACAGTGGGGAAACAGGCCATTTGGCCCATTGAGTCCACACTGACCCCCAAAGAGCATTCCACCCTCTAATCCCATGGCTAGTCCACCCAGCCTGCACACTAAGAATAATTTAACATGGCCAAGCATCTAACTTGCACATTTTGGGATTATGGACGGAACCCACACAGATATGGGGAGAACATACAAATTCAACATAGACAGTTGCCAGAGAGTGGAATCGAACCCAGGAACAGGATACTGATTAAGGATGATCAGCCATGATCATATTGAATGGTGGTGCAGGCTCGAAGGGCAGAATGGCCTACTCCTGCACCTATTGTCTATTGTCCTTGGGGGTAGTGAGGAAGCCGTGCTAACCACTGAGCCACCATGCTGCCCAGCCTGTGTCTCTTGATATTGAAATAACTGCTGGCAACTAACAGAGGATTGTTTTTACCAGTTATTCATAATATCGAAAACCTTAATTAGGTTACCTTCAGATTTATGGGTTAGAATAACGCTATGGTTACATTATTGTTCTAATATTTTAGCAATTTGAGGTTATGTCCCACTGTGGTAATTTGTGAACTAAAATTCAGTTAATTAAATAAATATGGACTGAGAGTTTTAGTGTCATTAATGGTGGCCACAAAGCTATCACACCTGTTGTAAAAACCCATCTGGTGCTCTCATTACTCCTGCAGGTGAGAACATCCTGACCTAGTATGGGTTTTTATGTAACAGCATTGCAGCTGACTCTTAATGTCTTCTCTCTCTCTCTCTCTCTCTCTCTCTCTGGCAAGCCAGTCAGTGTAGCAAACTGCTGCAGGAGAGTGACTCCATGTCAAGGACATTCACAGTTCAAGACCAATGGCTATTGGCCTACATCTCAAGGGATTTTGGGAACAGGCAATAAACTTTGGTCTTCCCGACAACTTCCTGTGAATGAGTTTTTAAAAAAAGGACCAATTATTTTCTTGGGAGTTCACCGTGGTAGATATTTGCAGAGAGACTAATAACCCATTTCTTGACGGAACCATCCATTGGTACCTTGCAGGTAGAGAAATCTGGTCACCTACTGTGATAGCATCTCTGAGATGTTGATTAAAGACATGTTATCTCCACACTTGAACCCAACCCAAAGGAAGAGACATTACCTCCTGCCCCCTCCCATGCTGCGATGATACTTGATGAACAGTCTTCATTGAGAGGACAGTCACCCCTTCTGCTGGACAATCTGATTGGCTGGCAGCTCTGTAGCCCTAGCAGAGTTGGTGTTGAGTGGTGGTCACTGCTGGGATAACAGTCTGTCCCCAGAGAACGAGTGTTCACGGTGTTGGATCTTAGCTAACCTCAGGCATTTTCAATGGGTCCAAATGGGAGGCCTCAGTTATGGCAGTGGGGGGATGTGTGGACTTTTGGGTTAATGATGACATGAAGAGATACAGGGGGGTGTATGATCTTAGGAGCAGAGGGGAAGGACCCCAATGGGCACTGGAGTCTCTCACCCCAAAAACGAGCTACCCCTACTTTTTCTCTTTCCCAGCAGTCAATGCTGTGGAGGTGGACTAACTCCCTTAAAGAGCTATCAATGCTGCCAAGAGTGAGCATGCAGCCTCATGCCTTACCCATCCACCTCCATATTGATGGCAGGTTGATACTGGGCACATTGTTCAAACACCAACAAGTATCATAAAGTTCATCCCATGAGGTTAAAACATACCAGCAGTCCATCAGGAGAGCAGTCAGTTCCAGCTCTATATGAACTTTATCTCAATAAGTCTGTAAAATGGCCAAGCGAGATGTTTGAATGCTGGAGCAGAGTGGGGAACTTGACATTTCTCAATGGTTTTTGGGTCTGACAGCCTGCATTGGTACCTGTTCATGCGCATGGCATCAATATGTTGTACACAGAAACATTGCTACTGGTGCTGATGTGACCAATGAGAAACCACAGATAGCATCATTTAAATGTTAAAAGTCACCTATTAGATTCTCTCTGGAAGGAACTGGCAATTGGGACAAAATGAACAGCTCTTACATTGGGTCAGCACAATCACAATGGGCTGAAAGGATTTCTTCTGTGCTTTATTGTTCTGTGGATAGATAAGCTCCTCTCCACTTTAGCCTCCCTCCCTCCCCTCCCTCCCCTCCCTTTTCCCTTTCCCACTTTGACATAGCAATGGTAATAGTCAAAATTGCCCTCTCTTCCTCTGAATCTCCAAGCTCTGACCTCCTTGTACCCATGTTATTTTGAAATTGACTGTTCTTATCATTTTCTGTTCCCACTCATACATTCACAGATTCTGGGAAAGCCACAAAACTGCTAACTTCACTCGGGTTTCCTGTCACCATACTCTCTGCAAAGCTCTTTGCTCTGTTTTCCACCTCTGCATTAAACTTTGGTACCATATTGCCCTCTGACCCTCGAATGGTCCAACTCATTAGGGTGGGATCACACTGAATGACATGGACAGAGGTTTTCCATTTCCAATTCATACCTGCACTTATTGCCTTGTGGGTGCCTCAATTATCTACTGTGTTTCAGGGTCATGAGGATGGAGAGTTAGTCAATGTCCTCTGTATCCCTCAGCTAGTAACAAGATAAATTCTCTCTGTTGTAAAATCCTCACCGCTCCGTCCAGCCACAGAGATTGATTGATTTAATTTCTGGTGTTAATGGAAATGGTAGACTCGGTGAAAGCAGCACCCTACAATTTCCTGGCACAGCAAGTATAGAAAGTACTGCCTGGAAATGTGTTGGGGGCAGATTGAATTGAACCATTCGACAGGGCATTCGAGGGTTATTTGGATAGACATAATGTACAAGAGTATGGGGAAAAGGCACTGGGTAATCACAGAATTCCTACAGTGTGGAAACAGGCCCTTCAACCCAGCAAGTCCACACCGAACCTCTGAAGAGTAACCCACCCAGACCCATTCCCCTTCCCTATTACTCTACATCTACCCCTGACTAATGCACCTAACCTACACATCCCAGAACACAATGGGCAATTTAACACAGTTGATTCATCTGACCTACACATCTTTGGGGCCACGATTAGAGTGGTGCTGAAAAAGCACAGCAGATAAGGCAGCATCCAATGAGCAGGAAAAATCAGGAATCCAGATGAAGGGCTCCAGTCTGAAACATCAGTTTTCCTGCTCCTCAGATGCTGCCTGACCTGCTGTGCTTTTCCAGCACCACTCTAATCTCCAGCATCGGCAGTCCTCACTTTTGCCTACTCATCTTTGGACCCGGAGGAAACCCACACAGAAACAGGGAGAATGTCTGTGGAGTTTGCATGTTCTCCCAAGGCTGGAATTAAATCTGGGTCCCTGGCACTGAGGCAGCAGTGTTAACCACTGAGCCACTGGTAATGTTGCTCACCTGAAAAGCCAGTACAGGCATGATGAGCCAAATGGCTTCCTTCTCACTCTAAAAATTCTATGTTCGATTCATGGGCGGCACATTAGCACAGTGGTTAGCACTGCTGCCTCACAGCGCCAGAGACCCAGGTTCACTTCCCACCTCAGGCGACTGACTGACTGACTGTGTGGAGTTTGTACATTCTCCCAGTGTCTGTGTGGGTTTCCTCCAGGTGCTCCGGTTTCCTCCCACAGTCCAAAAATGTGCAGGTTAGGTAAATTGCCCGTGGTGTTAGGTAAAGGGGTGAAATTTAAGGGAATGGGTCTGGGTGGGTTGCACGTCAGTGTGGACTTGTTGGGCCGAAGGGCCTGTTTCCACACTGTACACCCAGTGTTTTAGATTAGATTACTTAATGTCTATTCTAATTCTTGGAACAGTTTCATAGCCCTAATTTGTCAAAAAATGTTATAGACAATGTTTGGCCTTGGAGCAGAGATCTTGTATTTTCTAAATCCCATTTATATTCTACAAATGAACTGTTTGTGAATTAAATTTAATTAAAATGCAAGCATTAAGTCATTTTTTATTTTAATTTATGTTAATATGACTAATTTAGAATATCCCATTTAAAGGGTGTGCACAGTTAGTATCTATAAGGTTATGTACTTAATTAAAACAATTAATCAACTCACTTCGGACATCGTCCTCATGTGAAATTAATTTATGCCACTATGTTGTACAAACAACATTTCATGAAATGAAAGGGGTTGCTGGTGTCCACCTGTAAGGTCCAGTTATGGCTGAGTGCCTGGAACTTTCACACAGTCAAACCATTGTCAGTTCAAGCCCCACTCCAGAGACATGAACACAATCTAAGCTAGCTTGTACACAAAAACAGAAATTGCTGGAAAAGCTCAGCAGGTCTGGCAGCATCTGTGCTGACTCAACTGGAAACATTAACTCTGATCCCTCTCCACAGATGCTGCCAGACCTGCTGAATTTTTCCAGCAATTTCTGTTTGTTTCAGATTTCCTGCATCCACAGTTCTTTCATTTCTTAACTAAGCTCCTCAGGAGCTTATATTTTACAGATACAATCTCTTTCTCATCTTCATTAATTCCTGGCCATTTAGTTGCTTCACTATGTTCATTGAACTCGGACCTTTGTTCATTTCCAGTTTTGTTTTGTTCCAAACATCTGTCATCAAGAGAAAATAAATTACTCACCATGTAATCAACTCATTTTGAGCTGACTGTCATTTCCTGTCACTCTATAGTTATCTCTCATTGTCAACGTAAGGAAACGCCTCATTGCTGCACTGTCAGAGGTACTGTGTTTGAAATTACATTATTAACTCAATGGCTTGTGGGAATGAAGAGAAGGTTTGTATCCTTGTATCCAAAAGCAGTGTGGAATATTAGAGGAACTGTAATCATAGGGCAAGGAGTTAGACCACCATAAATCTGTACATTGCTAATCAGATATCTGTCCATCAGCACTTTAAACATACTCAAAGGCTGAGTTTCCACAATCTTTGAGGAAGAGAATTCCAAAGATTCACAACCATTTCAGTAAATAACTTCAATGGATCTAAGTAGAAACCTCCACATTTTTAAACTGCAACCCCCCTTAAGAACAAAACCAGAGAAAGTTGTGAACACAGCACAGACCATCGTAGAAGCCAACCTTCCATGCCCAGATTCCATTTACACTTCTCACCACCATGGAAAGGCTGCCGACATCATCAAAGACCCCTCCTGCCCCAGTAATACTCTCCTACAACCTCTTCTGTGAGGCAGAAGATACAGAAGCTTGAACACACACACCAACAGCTTCTTCCCTGCTGTTGTCAGACTGCTGAATGGAGCACTCTAATTTCCATTAATATTGATTTTGGTTTTGTGCATGCCCTGTACAGTTGTAACCCTGCATGCTTTGCTCTGCTCTCTTTATACACTTGATGGTCTGGATGCAGGAGCAAATTACTGCTGCTACTCGAATCTGTACTAAAAACCAAAAATGCTGATGAAGAGTCATCTAGCCTCAAGATACTAGCTTGCCACCTGTCCAACACACCTCCCAGTGCTGGTCATCACAACGCCTAGAAGCCATTTCCTTCACCCAATGCCCATTCACATGTGCCGTTACTTGCTTTTACAACCTCCTTGGTTTTGTTGTACGAAGGAATATTTAGAGTCCTTTTAGGTAACTTTATTAAGAAACTTCTTACCTGGGCTTCATTCTTGCCACAATGTAACTGTGAAATCACGTGATATCTCATTAGCATATTACACAGTCAGAGTTCACCAATTATAGCCCTCAATGTGTTGATTTGCAACACTTTTGTCTCATGGAAATCTTACCATGTATTTTAAAAGTTGCAATTCAACAAAACCATAAGAAATCAGGACAGGAGTAGGCTATTCAGCTTCTCCAGCCTGCTCTGCCATTCAATAGGATCATACCTGACATTGCTGAAAAATGTGGTGCTGGAAAAGCGCAGCAGGTCAGGCAGCATCCAAAGAGCAGGAGAATCGACGTTTCGGGCATAAGCCCTTCTTCAGGAATGAGGAGGGTGTGCCAAGCAGGCTAAGATTAAAGGTAGGGAGGAGGGACTTAGGGGAGGGGTGTTGGGAATGCGATAAGTGGAAGGAGGTTAAGGTGAGGGTGATAGGCCGGAGAGGGGGTGGGGGCGGAGAGGTCAGGAAGAAGATTGCAGGTCATCTTCCGCCTAGGAACCCTCCAACCACAAGGGATAAATGCAGATTTCTCCAGCTTTCTCATTTCCCCTCCCCCACGTTATCTCAGTCCCAACCCTCTGACCTGAAGCTCCTCATACCTGACATTCCCTACATCCACTTTCCTGCATTTTCCCTGTAATTCTTAGCTTCCCTATTGATCAAGAGTCTATCTACCTCAGCCTTAAATGTACAGGTTCTAACCTACTGAATGGTGAGTGTCAATTTGAGGGTGAGCCCTGTGGGTGATTTACCCTGTGATCAAGCAGTTAGAGCACAGAAAATAAAACAAAACAATTAAATCCAAATTAATGAGCTGAGGAATTTGGTCCCACCATTTTATTTTTGCAGGAGCTGCCAGGTTCAATAGAACCTCTTGGTCAAGCCCCAAGCGATCAGTAGGGCCAGAGATTGATCTGGGAGTCCTGTCAGCTGTTTATTACAGAAACAGAGTGTTTACTGACTTGGCCGAAAGGCTTTTCTCATCTTGAATTTCTCCTTTAAGTAGTTATCACATTTGTTTTGAAATGAGTCCAGCCAACGCAATGAATGTAATTATTTGTCCTGGCAGCTAAAGGCTAGCCTCTCAACATGTTCAGCATTACTGCAAGCTCCACCTACAATACTGACACCAGATACAATAGCTGTTCATCCCCTTCCTGTAAATCTTCCCTGTCTCTGATGTTGCTTCATGTAAGATAGTCCTACTAACTGACTTAAAATCACATTTCTGCAGGGAATGAGAGTCTGTCTGCCTCTTGCTCAGGTATTTAGCCACAAAGTAGGCAGCGAACAGCAGCTCAGCAACTTTGGCATGACCAAGGAGCCAACAGTTTAATGAAAGAAACCCACTCTGTCCTCACACAGACAAAAGACAACAATGCATACACAGAAACATTTCACTAAGGTGCAGCCATCCGTAAAGTTTGCTATAGCTGAGTGTAATTTTCCACAGCAGAGCAAAGCCTCACTGACAAAAATAGAGATTTCTGAACAGAATTGGTGTAATAAAGATGGGAGATTTATTTTCATTGCCTGAATGATGAGGTTTGTCTCTCTCCGATTGCTTTTCACGGTTGACACTTGGTGAAGTTTGAAGCTACTGAAATTTTTATAAACTTGGAAAGGTACAGAAAAGGTTGGAGGTGCCATTGATAGTATCAAGGGCTATTGCAGCCTGCAGTGTGACATAGACAGGATGCAGATCTGGGCTGAGAAATGACAGATGGAGTTCAACCTGGATAAATGCAAAGTGATGCATTTTGGAAGGTTGATCTTGAATGCTGAATATAGGATTAAAGACACAATTCTTGGCAGTGTGGAGGAACAGAGGGATCTGGGTGTGCAAGTACATAGATCCCTCAAAGTTGCCACCCAAGTAGATAGGGTTGTTAAGAAAGCATATGGTGTTTTGGCTCTCATTAACAGGGGGATTGAGTTTAAGAGCCGTGAGGTTTTGCTGCAGCTCTACAAGTCTCTGGTGAGACCACACTTGAAATATTGTGTCCAGTTCTGGTTGTCCTCCTGTAGGAAAGATACAGAGACTTTGGAGAGGGTGCAAAGAAGGTTTACCAGGATGCTGCCTGGACTGGAGGGCTTGGCTTATGAAGAAAGGTTGAATAAGCTCAGACTTTTCTCACTGGAAAGAAGGAGGACGAGAGGAGACCTGATCGAGGTGTACAAAATAATGAGAGGAATAGAGATAGTCAATAGCCAGAGACTTTTCCCCAGGGCAGGATTGACTGGTACGATGTGTCATAGTTTGAAGATATTAGGAGGAAGGTATAAAGGAGACGTCAGAGGTAGGTTCTTTACGCAGAGAGTTGTGAATACATGGAATGTGTTGCCAGCGGTGGTGGTGGAAGCAGAGTCATTAGGGACATTTAAACAACTGCTGGATATGCACATGGATAGCAGTGAATCAAGGGGTGCATATGTTAGGTTATTATATTTTAGATTAAGATTAATCCTCAGCACAACATCGTGGGCCAAAGGGCCTGTTCTGTGCTGTATTTTTCTATGTTCTACGTAGGAGAGGGAATAGGCCATTTGGCCCCTCTAGCCTGCTCTACTATTCAATTATATGTTGGCCAATCACTTAACTCAGTATTCTGTTCCTACTTTCTCCTCATGTCACTTAGTTCTCACAAACTTTGGCATCTGAAGAACTATATTTAACTGCTTCTTGAAAACATTCAATATCATGGCCTCAACCGCTTTTTGTCGTGAAGAATTCCCCAGGCTCCCCCACTCTCAGAGAAGATGTTTCTTCTCATCACAGTCATAGAGTCAGTCAACACAGAAACAGACCCTTTGGTCCAATCAGTCCATGTCGACCATAATCCCAACCAATCTCGTCCCACCTGCCTGCTCCTGGCCCAAATCCCTCTAACCATTTCTTATTGGTGTCCTTATCATCGAATCCCTACAGTATGGAAACAGGCCATTCGCCCCAACCAGTCCACACTGACCCTCCGAAGAGTAAACCAACTAGACCCAATCCCCTACCCTATTACTCTACATTTCTCTTGACTAGTGCACCTAACCTACACATCCCTGAACGCTACGGGCAATTTAGCCTGGCCAATTTACCTAACCTGCATATCTTTGGGCTGTGGGAGGAAACCGGAGCACCCGGAGGAAACCCAGGCAGACACGGGGAGAATGTGCAAACACCACACAGTCGCCTGAGACTGGAATTGAACCTGGGTCTCTGGCGCTGTGATACAGCAGTGCTGATCACTGAGCCACCATGCCACCCATTTTATCTAAATGTCTTGTAAATGTTGTAACTATACCTGCATCCATCACTTCCTCTGGAAGTCCATTCCACAGATGAACCACTGTGCGAGAAAAATTGAACTAAATGGCTGATCCCATACTCTTCGAGATCTTTAAGCTTCACTGTTCAAGCTATTAACCCCATTAGAGCACTGTGAGATGGTCGCTCAGCTAATGTGAAATTGAACTGCTGCAGGGGATTGGGAATCAATTGAATTGAGGGTTTGGTTGTTCATTAGCCAAGCTGCCTAATCTTCCCTTCCATTGAGGTTCCCAGAGGAGAGAAATGTAGTCTGCAGTCCAGGAAACTCATCCCCCCCCCCCCTAGTCATGCTGGACAGGAAATGGAATGTCCAAGTGAACATTGAGCTAGGGTGAGGGGAGTGACAGGGACAAGAAGATATGAGAATTAAAAAGTCTAATTGTGACCTAGTGCAGCTAACCTGATCATCTCCCAGAACCCAAAGACAATTGCTCATGTGGTATTCCTGAAGAAGGGCCTGTGCCAGATTCCTGAAGAAGGGCCTGTGCCCGAAACGTCGAATCTCCTGTTCCCTGGATGCTGCCTGACCTGCTGTGCTGTTCCAGCAATAAAGTTTCAACCCTGCTCATGTGGTATAGGCTATCAGTCCGTCCACTGCCTCTGTGCCCCTTTGTCGAACAGACTGGTACAAGGCCCCGGTCGTGTATTTTTGATGAGGAGACAATGGGTTGGAAGGGGTATTTGGAGGGGATTTTAAAATAGATGTTTGTCCAGAGCACCATCTTCCTGCCCACCATCAAACTCAGGCTTGATGTGGAGTTGCCGGGCGTTAGACTGAGATGGACTAAGTGAGAAGTCACACCACACCAGATTATAGTCCAGAGGAGAAAGTGAGGACTGCAGATGCAGGAGATCAGAATCAAAAGATGTGTTGCTGGAAAAGCACAACAGGTCAGGCAGCATCAGAGGAGCAGGAGAATCGACGTTTCGAGCATAGGCCGTTCATCAGGAATGTGATAAGAAGTTATAGTCCAACAGGTTTATTTGAAATCACAAGCGTTTGGGGCGCTGCTGCTTTGTCAGGTGGAGTCAGGACATCATCTGTTGGACTATAACTTGGTGTGGTGTGACTGTAAAACCCTCTGTGAATGGGCACTGAAATCACCAGCTTGCCTATCGTTGAGGGTCAATTGTGTTCATTGTCCCAAACATCACCCTGACCATGACATAACCCGGTTGGTGTGTGCAGTTTGAGTGGGAGTGGGAAGCCAGCTGGCAGGGAGGAAGGAAGGGGGGAGGACACTTCGAGGCCTCTCTTTGTCCATCAGGAGAAGCTCCTCCCTGAAAGCAGTATTCTCCTTTCGTTCTTATCTACACAGCCTTTAAAACACAAAGGTCACACTATCGCATCTCCCCCCAGCTCTTAGGTATGAAAACCCCCTCCCTCAGTCAACCCCACCCAATGCCTCTGACATATCTGGGTCCAGGAATCCATGGTGGTCTTCACTCTGTCACTGGGCTCCAGTTGATTGACTGGAAACTGTGGCGATGACAATCCTCCTGGCACTGAGGGGTCCTACTGCCCACTCATTGAGCTGCCTTTAACGTGAGCTGGCCATAGATCAGGCTCGCCCGGAGTCTCTGGCCTCACCGTTAGCCCCATGCCCCAGGCAGGAGGGTTCATTGGTCCTGAATCATTGCCAGATCTGCTCTGCCAAGGCTGACATTGATGTAAAGTGGCAGAGTGTTGTGTGGGTAGCCAGCACTGAGCTATTCCACTCTGGACTGTGACGCCCTACACATTGAATCTGAAACACTGATAGCTCATCAAGGTAATAAAATCTCATCAGGAAGCAGAAGTAGTGGATTGGAACTGAACTGTCATGGGTCAATGGTAACTCTGCGAAGAGGACGAGATGGTACGATATTCAGACTGTGCATGGAACCTGGTGGTTATGGCTCTGGGTTAGTTAACACCTGGTCTTCAATTCCCACTGGCAGCAGTTTCAGAACTAAAATCCATGTAACTCTAACCAAACTGAAACCAAGGATTAATGCCAATAATGCTGACCATGAATTCACTGAAAGGAAACCATCTGGTTCACTAATACTTTTTAGGGAAGGAAATCTGCCATCCTGACCCAGTCTGGCCTACATGTGGGAGGCATTGGCCTAATATTATCGCTGGACTGACAATGCTGAGATCCAGATAATGTTCTGGGGACCTGGGTTCAAATCCCACCACAGCAGATGGTAGAATTTTAATTCAATAAAAATCTGGAATTAAGAGTCTGATGATGACCATGAATCCATTGTCAATTGTTGGGAAAACTCATCTGGGTGACTAATATCCTTCAGGGAAGGAACCTGCCATCCTTACCTGTTCTAGCAAACATGTGACTCCAGACCCACAGCAATGTGGTTGACTCCTAATTGCCTTCCGAGCAATTAGGAATAGGTAATAAATGCTGCCTAGCCAGTGACACCTTCATCATGTTAATGAATAAAGCAAAGACTCCAGGTCCACAGCAATGGAGTTGGCTCCTGAATGACTGAACAAGCCTTGGAGTTGTGTTCAAGGGGAATTGGAGATGGGTATTAATGTGGTCCTGACTATCAGCTCCCACACTGTACGAATGAACTAAAACAGCAAACTGAGGCTAAAGACAATGGTTTTGAGTTGAGGCCTCAGCCGCTCTCTAACCTGTTCTCTTGGGCTGCTCTTTGGGAAATGTGTAAGAGACCTGTGAGGTGTTATAAATACCTGGATGTCTGGAAGGAAACTAGTCCGTGGTGGAAAATTGGGCAAGTTCTCAATCTGGGAGAATAGTGCAGTGCAAAGTTAGCAGTGTTTCAAAGGATTCATTTGCTAAGTAGTTGTTCTCATCAAGGGGATTGAGAATCAGCTGAAGAAGTAAATCTTGCAGAATACTGAGAGGCCTGAACAGAGCGAAGGTGAGGAAGATGTTTCCACCAGTCGGTGAGACTAGGACCTGAGGGCACAGCCTCAGAGTGAAGGGGCGACCCTTTAGGACTGAGATGAGGTGGAATTTCTTCAGCCAGAAGGTGGTGACTCTATGGAATTCATTGCCACAGAGGGCTGTAGAGACCAAGTCATTGAGTGTATTTAAGACCGAGACCGATAGGTTCTTGATTAGTAAAGGGATCAAGAGTTTTGGCAAGAAGGCATGAGATTGATATTGAGAAACAAATGAGCCATGATTGAATGGTGGAGCAGACTTGATGTGTCAAATGGCCTAATTCTGCTCCTATATCTAATGTCGACAAGAAGGAGGCTGGAAGAACACAGCTAGCCAGGCAGCATCAGGAGGTGGAGAAGTCAATGTTTCAGGTGTAACTCTTCTTCCTGTTCTAAAGAAGGGTTACACCTGAAATTTTGACTTCTCCACCTCCTGATGCTGCCTGGCTAGCTGTGTTCTTCCAGCCTCCTGCAGGTCTACCTTGGATTCCAGCATCCGCAGTTTTTTTGTCCCTATATTGTATGGTCCTACAGCTTGTAGAAAGCTTAGGAAAATGAGAGAAAAAGACAGGACAACAAGTAATTGTCCAATCGTGCCAAGCTTGGGTGTAAAATGCTGAAGATTGTAAGAGGAAGATTGAGGGAAGTATGAAGATTCTGAGGAAGGATCAGGAGGAAGCAAAGACAGGTTAAATACAGGTGTGAGAACGAATGTCCATCACACAACCACCCCATCACATTATACCTTGTAAAGAAATACAACAAAGACTTGTGTTCGAGCAGAATCTTCATGATCTCATGATCTCCCAAAGATTATCTTTGATTGTGGTGATTTGGGAAACACAGCCAACTCCCACAAACAGCAACGTGACAATGACCAGATAATCTGGATTTAGGTTTGCTCGCTGAGCTGGAAGGTTCCGTTTCAGATGTTTCGTCACCATACTAGGTAACATCATCAGTGAGCCTCCGGTGAAGCACTGGTGGTATGGTCTGCTTTTTATTTGTGTTTAGGTTTCCTTGGGTTGGTGATGCCATTTCCTGTGGTGGTGTCATTTTGTGTTCTTTTTCTCAGGGTGTGGTAAATGGGATCCAAATCAATGTGTTTGTTGATCGAGTTCTGGTTGGAATACCTTGCTTCTAGGAATTTTTGTGCATGTCTCTGCTTGGCTTGTCCTTGGATGAATGTGTTGTCTCATTTGAAGTGGTGTCCTTCCTCATCTGTATGTAAAGATACTAGTGAGAGTGGGTACATCAAGTAGCCACAAAAAGACATGACCCGCTGACTGCAAAGCCCCTCCAGCAGAGCAGGACACCCTCAGTACGACACCACAGCCAGCAGGCCAGAGCTGTGTCCGGGAGTAGGCTTTGAACTTGGAACTCAGAGGCTAATCAACTGAGTGACAATTGCCATCACAAAGCACACTTAAAAACCTCTCCAGTTACAGAGCCTTGATTAGTCTTAGGTTTTGCAACAGTTAAGACTTGTTGTGGGGTAAGGAATGTTAAACCAGAAATGAAACATCTTCAAGATAGCTCCTGGAAGGGGGATTGAATGAAGAGTCAAAAGCCTTCCTACTCTGTGCATGAATTTTCCATGGGCACCTGTAGGAATGTAACAATTCCATTTCCGAAAGTAAGGAAGCCTATAATCTGGCTCAGACATTCCTCGTTAATTGGTATTAGCATTGATTTCAGTAGTTTAATTAACATCAATAGATGCTGAAGTAAAACTGTCTGAGCCAATCTGATTTCAGCAGTTTTACAGCTCAGTGATATCTCTCCCTTACTCGGTGTTGACTGGGTTTGAACCAGACACCATACCAGTTCAGGTATTGAAATGTTTTCATTATATGTACTCAAATGGATTTGAAATACCGCATGAAAAATGAAATGAAACATAAGATAACTGTTGTCTCACTATAATTCCGGCTCCATTCCTCTCCTCCTGTTTTGTCAAGGAGAGCTGACAGTGGAGAACGAGGGAAGATTCATTAATCATTGGAGGTGCCTTTAGACAAGATCACTCAGTCACTGTCACTGGTGCAGCTGAAGCTCCACATTGCCTTGTTACAGTCCGACAAGGACAAAGAACACGTCTGAATCTGTACTCCAGCTGTCAGCTCGGAAATCAATCACAGAAGGTGAGTCAAGAAATGAGCATTGACAGGTGTGAGTCCAGCTGTCATTTCAAGGACCCGGGCTGTGCAGCTTAGAAACCTGAGCAAATCTGCTCTCATCGAGGAGTCTGCATCGCAAGTAGCATTCACATAGTCTTGCTATTTCCAGCTTTACATTCTCTTCTTTAAGATGTTCATTAAAGACAAGATGTTGGTCCCCTCTCCAAATGTCTCATCACTTGGCTCAGTGTTACATTTTGATACTACCCTTGCAAAGCCTCTAGGGATATCCTATGATGTCACAGGAGTTAATCTAAATGTGAGGTGTTGTTGTAGTTACTTGCTACAGTGAAAGGAAGCTGATGTTAACATTAGTCTGGCTGGTGGGCTGTGAAATCCTGTGGAACAGGGAACATTGCTTTGTTGCAGAGTTGGAATTTGTGCTTTGAGTACTCTCTCCCTGAAACCTTGCTGATAAGATGGTGAATATCCTTAAATCCAGGCAAATGAATCCATCAGTCTGAGATACTTCCTGCTAATTGATGTTCCACAGGGATCTCCATGCATGGATCACTGAGTGATGTGCACTTATAAAAGCTGGGTTGTACATCGGAAGAGTCCAGATTTGAACCATCTACATAGCCAGCTAACACGTGCCAGATAGCAGAAACAGTAAAGCTTGTGTTAATGTCACTGCCGGAGGTTTGGTGGCTGGAGTGAACCCTGGTTCCCACTTTGGAATGATATCCTCAACCCGCATCAACATTCCAAGTACAGGCTCCAAGGAATAAGATGAAAAGCCATCAACAAAATATCCTGAAACACCAGCTGCCTGGAATTTGAGATGAATAATGTTCCTTTAGCCAGGGGAATGATGGGCACCTACCTCCTGTGGGATAATTCGGCAGATTGTTCAAAGTCTCAGTGAGTCAATTGAGCATTGTGTGCAGTTTTTCTGAAAACAGAACAGAGCTGAACACAATGGAAAAGGTGCAGTCTGGATTCACTGGAGTATGTGCAGCAATGCAGGTTTGCAGAGATGAAGAGAGAGACTTGTGCAGTCACCGAGATCTCATTGAGATCTTCGAAATGCTGTGGAGTTTTACCCAGGAGCTCAGTGATGTACCTCGTCTGCTGGTCAGTGAGACAGGAGTGAGAGGTCCGATAAACACAAATCAAATTTAAGAGAAGATAGAAAATAAATTTTACACAGATGATATTTAAGCGTGGTAAAAGAATGTGACTCTTTTTTTTTTTAAAAGAAAGGAAAATTGACCGAAGAAAGGATATTTGAAATGGTGGGAAATGAGGGTAAGATTGGGTTGGATTTTGGAGGCTATAAAAGGTAAGGTTAGCAAAAAGACCGTAAAGCTGCTCTTCATTAGAGAAAGAGAGGGAGAAATGACTGATGGGGATTTATCCTGAGGGTCACCATGCCTCAGGCAAGGGGAAAGATTGAGAAGGAGAGTCCTTCATGGTAACCTCAGCTGGTGAGGGAATTGAACCCACGCTGTTGGCATCGCTCTGCATTGGAACATGAGATGTGTGGGGAAGGGTTGGTGTTGCATCTCTTGGGGGCATCATGGCTACGGAGTGAGGGGTGGGGATGCTGGGTTCTGCAGGACGTCCCGGGTTGGTGGGGGGTGGGATCTGACAGTGAAAGGTCAGGCTCAGAATGAAGGAAAAGGGGGGCAACGATCCCAGACGCTGCAATAGTGTTGAGTCTTAGAGTAGGGTCAAAGTTTTGGGTCTCAGGTAGCCTTTTACATTTTCACTTGGCACCTTACCCACCTGGTACACTCGCCCTCTCTTTCCACCTGGCACTATATCCTCTGAGTATCCTAACCTCACCCGTGCCCCTTTGCCAGGAGCTGACTGCTGTGAAAAGCTGGTGTTGTTTACCTTCTCCTCTAATGGTTCAACACTCCAAGGCTTCTATCAGGATGGAAGCAGGACTCTGGGTTTCTGACAGACTCCTAATTAGAATCTCCTGCCAGAAATATGGAGCTCTTTCTCTGTGTAAATTAAAAATGAGTGAAGTGGCAATCTGCCTGTGATTTCCACTCAGAAAATCCAGTCCCAAGGCTCCAGGAGATTTGAATACAGCTCCAGTCTAGGCAGGTTCCACCAAACATTCCTCATAATCTTGGACATAATGCAACGAGAGGATTCTAGAGTTGACAATCCCTTGCCATTCCTGCATTGGTCAGGACTCTATCACTGTCACTGTGAACAATCGAGATATACCTGCACATCTTTCCCAGTCCCTACACCATGGCACTGACGATGCAATGTGTTGGAGTATTGAAAATTCACGAATGTTCTTCAGAAAACTGAAGTTCTGGCCTTCATGTCAACTCGGTTTCACTTAACACTTGACCATAACGTCCCCTAGAGTGACAGGCTGCCTGCTTGAAATACTTTGATCCAGAATTTCCTGGAGATTTATATAATTGGAATGAGAAGTCCATGCATTGGGTTAGTTTTCAATCCAAAAGACAGATGGGATTATGGGATGAGTGAGATCTGTTGATACAATTTATTGGTGGTTTTGTGTATCTCCATTGAAATAATTCCGAAAACTTGGAAAAATTGATTATCATTGTGCCTTCACCTTCTCTTCCCTCAACTCATTCCCCATTCAAGTCAATGCTGTCTGGAACTGTCCTGAATATACTCCACTTTCCCTAACACAGCTTCAGATTGAAAGGGAGGCAATGGCTCAGTGGTATTATCTTTGGACTGTTAATCCAGAGACCCAGGTAATGTTCTGGGGACCCGAGTCTGAATCCTGTCACAGCAGATGGTACAATTGAATTCAGTAAAAAAAAATGGAATTAAGAGTTTAATGGTGACCATGAATCTAATGCCGATCACTGGGGAAAAAAAACCCATCTGGTTCATCATGCCTTTAGGGAAGAAAACTGTCATCCTGACCTGGTCTGGTCTACAAGTGACTCCAGACCCACAGCAAGGTTGACCCTTAACAATTAGGGATGGGTATCCTCATTCTGTGAATAAATAAGAAGCTGGGTTTGGATCTCTTGTTATTGAAGTATTTTCCAGTTGGATAAATCTACAAAGTTGTGACACTTCAGCCCATGGTGTGGAACCACGTGACTGGACATTTATAAGAATATTTTGATACTTTGAGCGGTTATTAATCTGATGTAAAACATTCCCACCCATTGCAAAATAATTAAATATATTGTGTGACCTGCGAACGTTTTAAATTCCTGCATTCAATTTAATCGATTTAAAGTCAAATCTCTGTTTACTTTGTGATATTTAATTCTGAGTTAAACTCCACCAAAGCAGTTGCCAGTGTTAGATTTACTAAATAATGTGAATCCAGTATAAAACACTGACGAATACATCATTAATGCAAGTGTGGATCTGATTAATCGGAGACACAATGTATTGTTAATAATTTATGTCGCCTGGGAAACAAATAATTTAAAATAAAACAAATTAAAAAGATCCTGAAAAGTGAACACAGCAGATTGAAAGGAGAATGACACTTTTTCACTCTGTATGCTGCCAGTCAGCTACTGCTGAAAGGAATCAGGACAAAAGAGTTTAACCAACCTTTAAGACATAAATCTCAATTTTGACTGTTTGGCAATTAATATTATGGTGATTGATAACAGCTCCTCCTCCGACAGCCACACCCTTCAGACATCTGCCCCTCACTT
The DNA here is from genome assembly GCF_004010195.1 of Chiloscyllium plagiosum. NCBI lineage: Eukaryota > Metazoa > Chordata > Chondrichthyes > Orectolobiformes > Hemiscylliidae > Chiloscyllium > Chiloscyllium plagiosum. The sequence goes on from NC_057750.1 coordinate 696,495, forward strand.
GACTAACTTTTATCTTTTTTTCAGGAATCCTGAAGAAGGGCTTATGCCCGAAACGTCGATTCTCCTGCTCCTCGGATGCTGCCTGACCTGCTGTGCTTTTCCAGCAACACATTTTTCAGCTCTGATCGCCAGCATCTGCAGTCCTCACTTTCTCCTAACTTTTATCTTTTCAGCTTCACCTCTTGTTTTCAATCAGTGTATGTCTGCCGTGTGCATATTTCTTCTGTAGCCACGAATAAACCTGCTCTTATTGTTAATTGAAGAAAGCCTCGTTAAGTTGGCTCCTTTTAAAACATAACTTCATTTGAACCTGGAAGAAAGATGTACACAAGGGGAGGGCTCCTTTTAAGTTAATCTTATTGCAACCAACCGAGTGGATGAGTAAATAACCAGGGGATGCAGTTTTTCCCTCCTCACTCGGGGACTCTACAGTATGAGCTATCCCATTTGTAGCTGTAGCTAATTGTGTGGGAGAGTGGGACTCAGGTACAGACTCAATGGGTGAAGGGCCCCTCCTGTGGTTCTATGATTTTATTAATTTGGGGAATATCACCCAGAGAATGGCTGTAACACAAGGAACAAAATAGGTTCAATTCTAGTGTGATTCCATAGCGGGAGAGCCATCACTGGTTCAATGCAACTGAGAATGAGAAGTGATTGAGGTCTTAAATTGACTAAGTACCCCCAGCAATGAAGGTAAAGTCACCATAGTCTTCCCAGACCATAGGGATGCTCTCTCATTAGAGAGACAGAGAGAGAGAGAGATGACTGGTGGTGGTTTAACCTAAGGGTCATCACGCACCAGGTGAGGAGAGAGTTAGAGAAGGAGAGTCCTTCAGGATAACCTCAGCTGGTGCAGGAATCAAACCCACCCTGTTGGTATTATTTTGCATTGAAACTGAACTAACTAATAACCAGTAACCAAGCAATTCGATATCACTGCAACAGATTACGTGATCATTATCAGTTTGTTTGTAGATCTTGTCATGTGCAAACTCACTGCCACGTTTTCCACATTACACCTGCAGCTCGGAGACGTTGCAGAAACGAAAGGTTTCTCTCTTATTGCTGTAGCCTGCTGGCAGGGCACTGCAATCTGAGGGCGAAAAAAATAGGCTACAATAAGGGATACTGTGACACTGAAAGGCCTGCCCCTGCCTCTGCCTCTGAAACTGTTGCTGCTGTCCCACGGCCTGAGATGTGATATTCCACCTCCAGTCGAAGGAAAGATGGAGCAGGTACAATCCTGGCACAAGATGTGGGCCCCATCTACTCCCCATCCCATGGAACCTCCGAGAAATCTCATCCTGTCAGTACCTTGGACTGAATAAGGTTCTTTCAATTACCCCTGACATTTGGGCTTAGTCTCTCCTGCTTGTGTTACTGCAGCAGCAGCCACTGTCAATCTGATATGTAAACGCTCTGCTTTGAACCCAGGAAAACCAGTCAACCCATGTTGAATAAACTCACAGAGGGTGAAGCTAAACCAGTAACAAAGCTCTTTAACCAAAGAATTAACACTTGCTGATACATTATCAAGTGATTTTGAGGGGAGTAAATCTCCTTTTAATTACAGAGATTTCTGGTCCGTGTCCCTTTACAGTTTCATTCTATGTAGAAGTAAGAATGGGTATGTTAAACACTTACAGTCACAGAGTCATCCAGCACAGAAACAGGCCCTTCAGTCCAACCAGTCCATGCTGACCATGTTCCCAAACTAAACTAGTCCCACCTGCGTGCTCCTGCCCCATATCCCTCCAAAGTTTTCCTATTTGTGAACTTATCCAAATGTCTTTTAAATGTTGTAACTGTGCCTTCATCCACCACTTCCTCAGAAAATTCATTCCACACATGAGCCACCCTCTGCACAAACAAATTGCCCCTTATTTATTTTTAAAATCTTGTTCCTCTCAACCTAAAACTATGTCCCCAAGTCTTGAAGTCCCCCACCCTAGGGAAAAGACACCTGCCATTCATCTTATCAATAACCCTCATTATTTTATAAGGTTATCCCTACACTCCAGTAAAGAAAGTCCCAGCCAATCTAGCCTCTCCTTATAACCCAAGCGCTCTATCCCTGGCAAATCTCTTCTGAAGGAGACAGTGAGGACTGCAGATGCTTGAGATCAGAGTTGAGAGTGCGTTGCCGGAAAAGCACAGCAAGTCAGGCAGCATCTGAGGAGGAGGAAAGTCAACATTTCCAGCGTAAACTCTTCAACATTCCTGATGAAGGGCTCCTGCCCGAAACGTCGATTCTCATGCTCCTCGAATGCTGCCTGACCAGCTGTGTTTTTTCAGCACCACACGTTTTGACTGCAACTTCTCACTAGTTGGAAGGAAGGATCTGTTTCCATGTTATACATCTCTATGACTATGATTATGTCCCTCCAACCTATTACCAATTAAACATTTGTCTAACTCCTCCTTAAATTTACGCATTGCCTCGCATCCAGCTTAATAATATCTTTCCTATAACAAGGAGAAGAGAACTGGACACAGTAATCCAGCTGAAGCCTCATCAATGTCCTGTACAGTCTCAGCTTGACATCCCAACTCCTATACTCAATGATCTGAACAATGAAGGCAAGTGTGCTAAACGCCTTCTTCACCTCCCTGTCTATATCTGACACACACTTCAAAGAATTATGTCCCTGAAACTCTAGGTCTTTCTGTTCTACCACCCAACCCAAGGCCCTACTTTTAATTATATAAGTCCTGCCCTTGTTTGTTTTATCAAAGTGCAATACCTCATATTTATCCAAATTAAACTCCATACTTCGCCATTCTGGAATTCAAAATTTTGTTCTGAGAGTGAAATGTTGTGGGAGCCACTTACCTTGATTGTGGGAACTTATGAGTCACTGGATTTTACAGTGTAGATCCCTGGGAACCCAATGAAGCCAGTCAGAAACTCTCGCTTCCTCTATTACTGACGGAGATTCTAAACCAGGAGGTAATTCAAAAATCCCTTTTGGCCATCAGTTTGATGTTTTAAGAGGCAGAACATTTCTGGAAATAAATAGCACAGATAACTGCATCTTGCTTAGTCTCCTCCTCTCAAACCCCTTTCATCAGTACCTTCCAGCAGCTATTGGCTAAATTAGTTTTACAGACGTTAAAAAGATTGCACAGAAATAGATGATAATGTTTGATGTCGCAAAGCCTGAGAAGGATATTCCAGTTTGAAGTAAACATAACCAAATTAAACTGAAACTCACCACCCGAGTACTCGCTCCCATTTCTCCAACACTTCAAACTGATTTAAACTTTGTGGTTAATTTCTTTCATATCCTGGCTCTTCTGCACCCTGTACTTAGCTTACTAATTGATTTCAAACACTTCAAACAAATTATAGAGTCATGATCCTAGAGCATGGACACAGACCCTTCGGTCCAACTCATCCATGCTGACCAAATTTCCCAAACTAAACTAGCCCCATTTGCCTGCATTTGGTCCATATCCCTTCAAACCTTTTCTATCCATGTACCTGTCCAAATATCTTTTAACTGTTGTAACTGTACTTACATCTATCACTTCCACTGACGCAGCATCCTCTACAGGAAAACATTGCCCCTCGGGCCCCTTTTAAATCTTTCCCTCTCACATTAAAATTATGCCATCTAGAGAAATGACCTTAGCAATTCACTTTATAAACTCCTACAGAATCACCCCTCAGCTTCCGATGCTCCAGGGAAAAATGCCCCAGCCTATCCTGTCTATCTTTATAACTCAAACCCACCAGTTACAGGTGCATCCTTATAAATATTTTCTGCACCCTTTCCAATTTAATAGTATCTTTCCTGTTGCAGGACAATCAGAACTGTACGCACTATTCTAAAAGTGGCCTCACCAATGTCCCGTACAGCCACAACATGACCTCCCAACGTCTATGCTCAATTCTCTGACCAATGAAGGCAAGCATACCAAGCACCTTCGTCACCACCTTGTCTACCTGTGTTGCTCCTTTCAACGAACTATGTACTTGAATCCCTAGGTCTCTATTCAACAAACCCCCCCAGGGCCCAACCATTAACTGTAAAAATAGTTCATCATTTGTCCTGTTTCCTTTTTCTTGGTTTCTACACTCAGAGTGAGAGAGACCCTTACCTAGAATGCAGGGTTGACTAGTGGACTAGTACATATAAGTACTTCTGCCAATTAGCACATACAGACCAGATTTAGAAATGACTCCTAATCCCTGATCTTGTGTACTCTTGAAAGGGGAAAGCAGAAAATTTTGTTCTCATCCAGATTGGTGCCTTTCTTAGGAGTGGCACAGTGGCTCAGTGGCTAGCATTGCTGCTTCACAGCACCAAGGACCCGGTTTGATTCCAGCCTCAGGCAACTGTCTGTGTGGCGTTTGCACATTCTCCCCATGTCTGTGGGGGTTTTCTCCCACAATCCAAAGATGTGCAGGTTAGGTGGATTGGCCATGGGAAAAATGCAGGACTATAGGTTAAGAGAGTGGATATTGGTAGGAAGCTCTTTGGAGGGTTGGTGTGGACTTGATGAGTCAAATGATCTGCTTCCACACTGTAGAGATGCTCCCATCATTCTGGCAGTTCATGATACTCATGGGAGCTTTTACTGTATTTCTCCATTTGAAGCTTTCTTGATATCGTTACATGTAACATTCTAGTATTACTGTTGATGCAACCATGAAAATTGCATCCGCAATTATCTTTTGGCTTTATCTCCTCATTTTTTAAAAAATCATGTCATAATTGAGGTTTCAATATGTCCTGGGGTTACAATCTGTGCTCATGATATTTTTACAAACAGACGTATATGAAACGCACTCTGAGTTGTATCTACAATACTTCCTTATTCAAGTGGAAGGGGAGGGTGTTAGATACATTGACTCCATGGGTGAACGTTCAGGGCAGTTTTGGCCAGAGACAGTCTTTTGAATGGTTTATCAATCAGGAATGTGTGTGTGTGCACGTATGCATGTGTGTGTGTGTGTGAATGTGTATGTGTGTGTGAGAGAATCTGTATGTGTGTGTGAGAGTGCATGTGAAATAGAGTGTGTATGTGTATGTTTGTGAGTATGTGTTTGTGTGCGCGGGAGTGTGAAAGTGCATGTGTGTGTGTATATATGTGAGAGAGAGACAGACAGTGTTTGTATGTGTGTGTGAGTGTATGTGTGTGTGCGTGAGAGAGCATGTATGAGTGTGTGTCTGGATGTGTGCATGTGAGAAAGTGAGTGTGCATGAGTCTGAGTGTGAATGTGTGACTGTATGAGTGTGAATATATGTGTGTGTGTGTACGAGAGTGTGTATGTGAAAGAGTGCATGTGTGTGCGTGTGAAAGTGCATGTGTGAGAGAGAGAGAGTGTGTGTGTGTGCCTGTGTATATGAGAGAGTGTGTGAGTGAATGTGGTGTACGTGTGTTTGTGTGAGAGAGAGACTGTGTCTGCGTGTGTAGCTATGAGTGTGTATGAATGAGAGAGAGTGTGTGTGTGAGAGAGAGAGGGTGTGCGTTTATATGAGAA
>NC_057750.1:702312-716671 GCF_004010195.1 Chiloscyllium plagiosum
AGAGAGAGTATGTGTGTGAGACAGAGTGTGTGTGTGTGTGTGAGAGAGACAGACAGAGAGAGTATGTGTGTGAGACAGAGTGTGTCTGTGTGTTTGTGTCTGTGTGTGTGAATGTTGGTCCAGCCAGTGATGCCCTCATCCCATGAATGAATAAAACAAATTTCTAAACTCCAGTGAATGTTGCCCTAACCAATTCAATCCATGCATCAGTCCAGCCACTCCAGGAATCAGTCTGGTAAATCTTTGTTGCACTCCCTCCATCACCACAACATCATTCCTCAGAAGGGGAGAACCAAAACTGTACAGAATATTCCAACCGTGTTCTCAATAAGTCCCCAGATAAATCAGCAATGTCAGCTACATGCTTCTCATTAGTGCACAGCAGATGGGTTGCTCACTGTTAAGATTAATTCATGAAGAATGGTCCACAGGCGAAGATCAGGTAGGTGGGTGAGATTCATATCAAGGTAGGATTCAGAGAGAAAGAGACAAAATTGGACTGAAGCTGGTTCTTAGTTTAAGGATTACATTGAGGTAGAACATTAGATTGGCCAAGACCATTAACAATGAGAACTTTGGTAAGTTTGTTGCCTTTTTGATGCAGGGCAATCTTACGTTGAGTTAAATTCAGTGTAATGTATATCACCAGAGACCTGTAGTGTTGAAATTAAACTAATTTATAAACTATAATAGGTTTTAGTTGTGACATTGTAATTTATGGGAACATGAAATTTCACAAAGTGTTATAGCAAACTAATTGGAGGATCAATTTTAGTCTGGAACAAATAATTGGTGGTTTGTGTTGGGGGGAATGTGAACAAGATTTCGCTTTCCTTGTCAGGGCTAGTGGCAATCCATTATCTCGGTGTGGTTTTACAGTAATTTATTCATCACCTCTTAGGCAAATTCCAGTTGAATGGATGAATATTTAAATTCAACTATTATAAGGGATTGGGGATTAATGGAAAAGCGGGAGGGAGTACAAACCTTCAGAAAAAAAAACACAAAAATGATGCTGGTTTAATTTTGCGGCAATGTTCTCTTCCCGCCAAGGGAAGTTGGACGTACTGCTCCCTTCTTCACACTGAGCTATATCTTCAATCACTTGAACATTGTTAAAGGTCAGTTTGAGAACTGATCCAACAGCTTGCAGGCTGAGAAAATCATAATGTCCCCTGACAGACAAAGATGAGAGTCAAGACATTGTAGAAGGCATTTTAAATTGAACATGAGGATGGGGTTGTATAGGTATCTGAATAGGGTTTTGAATGAACCTAATGTGCTTTCATGTCATAGTGTAACTGGATATAACAATACAACACGTCTTAATACAAGTGAGTCGATATCCGAGTCAGTGTCTATGGACGAATTTGCGACAGGAGCAGCAGGAACTGGAATTGTAGTCACGTACCTCTGTTGAAAGACCAATGAGCTTCCGTACCAACATAAAAAGCTAAATATTGTGCAGGCTGGAGATTTGAAATAATAACAGAAATTGCTGGAGAAACTCAACAGGTCTGTGGAGAGTGTGTTATGGACCAGGCAATACCCCCTCAGAACATTTCAGGAAAGTAGCCCAGACCCTAACTTTGCTCGTTGTTTTAAGCAGGTGTAGAGTGGATATTCCAGGAGTGATGCTGCTGGCCCAACCACTCAGTTTTAAACAAAACAATATTTATTTATGAGATTACCAAATGAAACACAAATGACAGAAAACAAAAAAAAATAACTTAAAATCTCCGAAAACCCAACAGATCATCCCAACTGAATGATGCTGTTCCAAATACTTGCAACAATCCCCATAAACACCCCATCGCACAAAAGGGAAAATCAAACACAGGGTCTTCCAGGAGAGAAGTCAGAGAGAGAGGACCAGCCTGGACCTGCTGCTTTGGGTCCAGCAGCATTTCTTCACACTACCTGCTAAAACCAAACCAAACCAGAGAAAAGCTGAGCTGGGAGAACTGGCCACTCCCCTTTCATCGTACAAGTGTTTGTTTTTAAACTTGAAAGCATTCTACCTGAGGCAGTATCTGTTAGCTATTATCAAACTGGCCCTAACACCCTTCACCTCCAGACTTTTTTGAATCTGTGTCATTTATGACCTGTCTGAAAGAAAAAGCCAAGGACCACCACAACCTTGTTAAAGGAGCAGCTTCATCACAGAGAGAAACAGAGTTAATACTTTGAGTCAAATTTGAAAGTTCCAAAGACCAGAATCATAACATTAACACTGTTTCTCTCTGTCCACAGAGGCTGCCAGACCTGCTGAGTTTTTCCAGCACTTTCTCTTTGCATTCTTGAGTGTCAAACATTGACTTCACCTTATTCCTGTTTTTGGGCAAGAGAGAATTGTAACAATGTAAAAATATCTGAAATGGATTAAAAGGTGTGACATTGAAAATGTATAGGTACAATGGTAAAGAAAGTTTTAGTATCTCGTTCAGGTAGTTCAGGAAAATCTTGTATTAATCTCTGGGAATGAATTGGTGACAATATGTTAGTCAGCTGTAAGACAGGCAATGGAGAGCCGTAGAATTTAAAATAAGGACCTTCGGCCCATCATGCCTGTGCTAGCTGTTTCAAAGAGACTGCCAATTAACTACTGCTGCTTGTTCATAGCCGGACAGCGTTCCCAATTCCGCTTTGAACATTTGTTTAAATTTGCTTCACTCATCCTTAATGATCGTGCAGCCTGCCTCATAAACTCATTACTTTCATATTCTAATCAAGACTATTCATGCCACAGTGGCTCATGGTTAGCACTGCTGCCTCCCAGCACCAGGGACCCTGGTTCAATTCCCGCCTCAGGCGACTGACGGTGTGGAGTTTGCACATTCTCCCCGTGTCTGCGTGGGTTTCCTCCGGGTGCTCCGGTTTCCTCCCACAGTTCAAAGATGTGCAGGTTAGGTGAATTGGCCATGCTAAATTGCCCGTAGTGTTCAGTGGATTAGTCAGGGGTAAATATAGGGGGAGGGTTTCTCTTTGGAGGGTTGGTGTGGGCTAGTTGGGCTGAAGGGCCTGTTTCCACACTGTAGGTAATTGAATAAAATCTCTCCTGGTCAGTTCCCACCTTCCTCACTTGGATAAATATTGCCTATCCATTTGCTTTAATGTCTTTCAGTCTGACCAGCTCAGTGATGTCAACTCTGGTCCCTGAAAAGCATAGCTAGTGGATTCAGGGCTACGTGTGAATTCGGGTCAGACACTGAGTCCCATGCAATGTCACTGCAACCAGTTCAGCAACAATCCTGCAGCACTGACCCTCCGACCGTGCAGCACTTTCTCAGGACTTATCCTCCGACAGTACCCACTCCCTCAGCACTGACCCACTGACAGTGCAGCACTTTCTCAGCACTGACCATCCGACAGTGCAGCGCTCCCTCAGCGCTGACCCTCCAACAGTGTAGCACTCCCTCAGCACTGACGCTCTGACAGTGTGGCGCTCCCTCAGCACTGACCCCCTGACAGTGCGGCACTCCCTCAATACTGACCCTCTGACAGTGCGATGCTCCCTCAGCACTGACCCTCCGACAGTGCGGCGCTCCCTCAGCATTGACCCTCTGACAGTGCAGCACTTCCTCAGCACTGACCCTCCAACAGTGCGGTACTCCCTCAATACTGACCCTCTGACAGTGCGGCACTTCCTCAGCACTGACTCACTGACAGTGCAGCACTCCCTCAGCACTGACCCTCTGACAGTGCAGCACTCCCTCAGCCCTGACCATCTGACAGCGCGACAATCTCTCAGTACTGACCCTCCAACATTGCTGCACTCCCTCAGCACTAGCCCCTGACAGTGCAGCACTCCCTCAGCACTGACCCTCCAACAGTGCAGCACTCCCTCAGTACTGACCCTCCAACAGTGCAGCACTCCCTCAGCACTGACCCTCCAACAGTGCATTGCACTGTCTGTACTTCACTGCATGTCTCTGCCTTTAATGAAGACTCTGGAAAGGAAATTAAACCATTAACGTTGACACGAGGTAAAATATTGAGTCAAGTCCAACCTTTCATTAATGGAAATTCTTCACCGATGAACATGCTGTCACTGGGCACAGTGAGAACAGAAGAAATTGCAAACGCTAAGCTTTTGATGTGAGGTTAGTGACTGTGGGTCAATGGATACTGGTGCTGCACTCATCTGCTTCATTTCAGCACAGAGTGAGCCCAGGGATGTGGAGACTCTAATGTCAATGATCATCATGAGCCCCTTAGGGATATGCTATAACCTGCATTTTCATTAAAAGCTTTTACCATGCAGTGGCTACCACAATAATCTTACCTCCGTTCCTGCAAGGGAATGTATTCACAAATTGCACAGCTGACTATTCTCAGAAGATTAGCAAAAGACAGAAGAAATGGAAATATAGAAAGGGTTGAATGGTGGAAAAATAAAATGATGCAAAAAGGAAAATCAATAGAGAGAAGAGCAAATGAACACATTAATAACAGTGGTTGCACGTTATAGCTCTGTTCATGTTTGACCAGTTCTGGGCCATTGTTTTCATGTGTACACTTCCAACGAGTGTTTCTCTCTCACGTTTATATCAATGAATCATAATCATTAAAACATTATAAATGCAATAAATCGTTTGGAATATTGTGAGCGTTGTGAATTCCTGTAACCAATGCACTGAGACAGATCCCTTTCCTTGGCCATCTTTATATTTTTAAATTGAGGCAACAAAGATCTCACAAATCCTGAATTTTCCCAATATTGAAGGCTCTGGATTTTATGAAGCATAGTTGATGATCTATTTGCTGTACTTGGTTCCCACATTGTGCTGTGAATCCACTATTTACAGTGTCGAATATAATTCCAGACCCACAACAATTTAAATGCCCTCTGGGCAATTAGGGACGTGCAATAATGCTGGGGTAGCCAGCAGAGCCCACATCCTGTGAATGAATAAAAATATAAATGGGAAACAGATTTGGACATTTTTGAATTATGAATTTTGCTTCATTTGTTCAGCAAACATCAAATCAAATATTTCACTCATCCTCTGTGCATCCCAAACAGAGACGGTCCCTTTGAGCCCAGCTTGAAAAACAGCTGAAGTTCTGATATTCAACAAACTAAACCTCACTTTGGTGGTAATTATTTCCCCATTACTTAAATGGAAGTCATAGAAATGGACTGTGATAATTTAGTCTTTGGGGAATGAATATTACAGAGGCAGACAGAACAAAATAATGTCGAGTAAGTTAATCTTTGTGTCACAGTGATAAGCCACCATTTGATTAGAGCTTAATGACCTGTAGAAAAGTCGCTCAGTATCAAAAAGGATATTATTAAGCTCTTGACAGACTTTGAGTGGTATGTTCTATGAAATGCAGCACAGTAATCACAAAGCAATTTTCAATTTGTTATCTTAGATTTTTCACACTTTAATCAGTTTTAGGTTGGTTCAGTCAAACTTAGCATGTTAGTTCTGCTCAGTTTGTCTATCTTGTGTCCAGGAAGGAAGTTTGAGTGTTCAAACGCACATTTGTATTTGGGCATCAGTTGATCAAAATTCCAAGCTAAAACTGAGGTGTTGTCCTTTGCACCTTGGCCTGCACTGGGTGGCATGGTGGCTCCGTCTGCTAGTACTGTTACCTTACAGTACCAGGGACCCCAGTTCAATTCCAGTTTCAGATTGACAGTCTGTATGGAGTTCGCATATTGTCCCTGTGTCTGCGTGGATCTGCTCTGGTTTCCTCCTACAGTCCAAAGATATGCAGATCAGATGATTGGCTATGGGAAATTGCCCATCGTGTTTGGTGCATTAGCCAGAGGGAAATGGGTCTGGATGGGTTACTCTTTGGAGGGTTGGTGTGGATTTGTTGGGCCAAATGGCCTGTATCCACACTGTAGGGAATCTAATCCACAATGGCTAGGAATGTCCTTTGTGAGTTGCTTGTTCTTCTTATTGCTGTTTGTAGCAGGCTGCGTGGAAGCACACCATTACACTTGCTGAGCTAATAACTGACCCTACTCTCCATCTTAACTGAATGATTAAGAATTTTCTGAGAAAGCAAAATGCTGTTGTTTTTAAAGTGTAGCAGACATGATGAGGAAAATTAGGAGGCATGGATAGGAAGTGAGTTCAAATAAAATCTAACAATAGTGTCAAGTGCCTGAAACTGTTTCATGAAACATTAATAGGTTTGTCTCAAGTTCATGTTAAGGTCACATTAAACCATTTTACATATTACTATGTATACATGTCACATTATAGGAACTACAGTTTAATTTCAGGATCAGAATTCCTCAGCAATATCCAAAGCTGAAATACATTGTTAGTGACAAACAAAATCCCAGCAGAGCCAAAACATGCCAATGTCAATAACTCATCTGGTGTAATTCAAAGTCTGGGGAAAGTGTTACCAATATGAAGAGACCAAAACTCTGGTCCATAATTCTAAGTTGTCATTTACAAATCCAATGGGAAATTCTAGATAAACATTTTTATATGGAAAGTGATGGAGATGTGGAGCTTGCTCCCACACAGAGACATAAAGGTGAATAATATCAACAGACTTGAGGGAAAACTAGATCACCATACTCAGTCAAAATCCTTCCTAACCGAAGTATAGTGTACCTCAGTCCCAAGGACTGCAGTGGTTTCAGAAGGAAGCTCATCATCATCTTCTCCAGTGCAATGGTCCAGCCGACAATGCCCACACCCTCTGAACAAACGCAAACAAATGAGGAAGAAGAGAGTAGAAGTATATGCCGACAGGATGAATTGAATTAGGAAAATCATTTGGAGCTTAAACACTAACATGCGCTAGGTTAGCTCAGTTGGCTGGACTGCTGGTTTACAATGCAGAGTGAGCACTAACAGTGTGGATTCTATTTCCAAATTACCTGAGGTTGCCATTAACATCCCGCCTTTTCAACCTCTTGCCTTGCCTGAGGTGTAGTGACCCTCAGGTTAAACCACCACCTGTTGTGTCTCTCTAATGAGAAAGCAGGCTTTTGGGTCCGTGGTTAATTTACTCTAAACACTTCCGAAGACCATCTGGGCAGGTGGCCTGTCTCTGTAAATTGCTGTAAAATCCTACTCCATATCAACGGTGCTGCTCACAGAATGTCATTCAGCTGCTGAGCGTGTCATACTGTGACAGTTACTCAGTTCATACTGCACCTACACCTCTCTGTTGTGGGACTGTCCCTATTTACCAACTGGTCCAAAGAGTATATGGGTGGCATGGTGGCTCTGTTGTTAGCACTGCTGCCTCACAACGCTGGGGACTCAAGCCTGATTCCACCTTTGGGTAACTGTGTGGAGTTTTCACTTTCTCCCTGTGTCTGTATGGGTTTCCTCTGGGTGGTCCAGTTTCCTCCACAGTCCAAAGATGTGAAGGTTAGCATAGATTGCCCATGTTTTAATTGCCCCTTATATCCAGGGATGTGCAGGCTAGGTCAATGATGATGGGCAAGGCAGGGTTACAGGGATAGGGTGGGGTGTGGGTTTGGGTGGAATGCTGTTTGGTGGGTCAGTGTGGATTTGATGGGCCTAATGGCCTGTTTACACACTGTAGGGTTCTATTATACTGCTATTCTAGTCTCCAAGGTAGTTCTGATCCCATCTGGGGCTACAATGCCCCAAAGTACATTCAAAATGGTGTACACCAGGGAGTAACAGAAGATATTTTGGTATTTTTAACCTGTTTAAACAGCAGACCTAGAGCACATGGCACTGTTCAGGTTCCTCTTTGGATCATTATCTGCAACTGATCAATAGATTACAAAACCTGAGCAGCCTCCGGCACCCAGTGGTAGTCAATTATCCCAACAGTCCCTTTATTTCTGGTATTTGAGGGGATCACGTAGACAGTTGGAGCATTACCATGGAGAGTTAACTTGGCTGCAATCTTCCATTGTCACCTTGGACACTGCCAAGTACAATAATCAGCAGTTGGCAAGTAATAGTTGTGACAGCTGTTTATTACCAGTTCTGGAGATGGTATAAGTTTCCAATCACATGACTCACTGGCGTCTTCGATACTTGAGTAATCTAAACATGCTTTAAAAGTCGACATGGGGTCTCACCAGACAGTGTGAGTAACAGTAATGGCTTCCCTGCTCACTGATTCAAATGAATGCTATGTTCCTGCAGAAATTACTGATGTTAATGCTTAACCTCAAAACTAGGAGACCTACAAAGACAGTAACTTATTTCCAGGCTTCACTCTGTGCAGCAGAATCTCTGTACACGTTCTCTATACTCTGACAGCATTTTCAGAAATGGGGCCAACGCTGTACAGAAACCTCATTCCTCTTGTTCTTGACTTTGTTTATCCTGATGCTCTAATGGTTTCGCCAGGTTTAGTTCCCCTCGATTATCTTTCTGAATGACCAATCATCACACTCAAATATCAACAGACATTTGACCCAGTGTTGGAGCTGGTGATTTCCACTGAGTGTGTGTGATCAGATTGAGGGGGTGGGGAGCAGGAGTGTTGGTGGAGGACAGGGTGGGGATTCTACTTGAACGAGCTCAGAATAAGGGAGTTTTCCTGGATTTTGTTCTGAAAATGCAACATTTGTTCCCACTGCTTTGCTGTCCCAGTAGGGGTCCCTGAATAGCAAGCAGGAGCTGGAACTGAAACTGTGTTTGCTACTCCTTCTCCAAGGGTACCAATCAGCTCGGATTCTAGCTAATGGACATAAATATGATCAATAAACTTATAAACATGCAAATCTAGAACGAACACATGTTCTAATCAAGAAGTATCCTTACTTGTGCTGCCTTGGTTTTACCACACTGGACATTCTGTGCTGTTGTGGCCATTCTATCTGAGAAAGTTGTTAATAACCTTGTAGACAGTGCAATGAAGATTCACCAGAACATTACCATGATTAGATCAGATGTAGAGATTACAAAAACCCACCTTGATTTCCCTGGAATATAAGCAGTTAAGCAGTGATTGAATTAAGGACTTTAGGATTTTGAATGGAACTGAGGAGATAGCAACATTTTCCTATACTGGGGAAATTCAGGGAAAAGAGGCATAATTTTCAAATCTCGCCAAACTAGACAGGGGGGATGTTCAGAAGCACCTCTCGATTAGGGTTGGCGAACTCTCTTCCATCAAAGCAGGCAATACCAGTTCAGTTTTAAATCTGAGTTTGACTGATTCTCACTCCAATGGTTATTAACGGATATAGAGTCAAGATGTACAACAGCATTAAGGTACTGATTAGCAGTGACCTCATTAAATGATGCAGTGGGTATGATGGGCTGAGTGAGCTTTTCCTGATCCTATGTTTCAAGTTCAGCGTATGGAAAGGGACAGAGGCTTGACATTCATTTCCATACAGTCAGATCCATTGTCAATGTTTTGATTAACTTGGGGGATCTTTGAAAATGTTGTTTCAAAGGGAATGGAATATAAAAATAATAAAGTCTTGCTGAAACTGGACAAGGCACTGGTCAGATCACAGCTGGAATACTGGAAACAGATCTTTATCCAAGGAAGCATATACAGAGATTAGAGGCAGCCCAGAGGAGGTTCACTAGCTGATACCGGGTATGGAGGGGAAAGGGTTTGAGTAGATTGGGTCTGAATTCATTGGAGATTAGGAGGAGAAGAAGAAGCTTTATTGAAACATATAAGGTTCTGAGGGGATTGGACAACCAATATTGTTTCCCCTTGTGGGAGCGTGTCGGACAAGAGGGCATTACCTGAGATTAACGAGTAGGTCATTTAACTGAAAGGAATTTTTCTCTCTCACAGTGGAGTGGATCTGTGGAATTCTTTATCACAGAGGGCTGTAGAGGCTGGGTCATATATATTCAAGTATATTCAAGGCTGAGATAGAGAGATTTTTAATCAGGAAGGGGATCGAGGATTTTGGGGAAAAGGCACGAAAATGGAGTTGAGGATTATCAGATCAGCTCTGATCTCATTGAATGACAGAGTATATTTGATGGGTCAAGTAGTCTACTTCAACTCCCATGTGGTAGGGTTTACAGGAAGGTTTCTGGAGAAACTCAGAAGCTTTGGCAGCATCTGCGGCGAGAAAGCAGAGTTAACATTTCAATTTCAGATGGCCCTTCTTCAGAACTCTTCAGACAGTTCCGAAGAGCACAGAACATGGGACAGTACAACCCAGGAATAGGCCCTTCTGCCCACAATGTTGTGCTGAACCTGATGCCAAATTAAACTTAATCCCTTTCTGCCTGCCCCGGTCCATATCCCTCCAGTCTTTGCATACCCATGTGTTTATCTAAAAGCCCCACAATGTTGTGCTGAACCTGATGCCAAATTAAACTTAATCCCTTTCTGCCTGCCCTTGGTCCATATCCCTCCAGTCTTTGCATACCCATGTGTTTATCTAAAAGCCCCTTAAATGCACCAATCATATCTGCCTCCACCACCATCCTTGGCAGCACTCTACCATACTCCTACCACTCTCTGTGTAAAAAACCTGCCCCTCATTTCTCCTTTTGAACTTGCCCCCTCTCACCTTAAATGCCTGCCCCCTAGCTTTAGACATTTCAACTCTGCGGAAAAAGATTCTGACCATCAACCCTATCTCTGCATCTCATAATTTTATAAACTTCTATCAAGTCTCCCCTCAGACTCCTGAAGAAGGGCCTGTGCCCGAAACGTCGAATCTCCTGTTCCCTGGATGCTGCCTGACCTGCTGTGCTGTTCCAGCAATAAAGTTTCAACTTTGATCTCCAGCATCTGCAGACCTCACTTTCTCCCCTCAGACTCCAGAGAAAACAGCCCGAGCTTTTCTTGCCTCCCCTTATAGCCCATACTGTCTAATCCAGCAGCGTCCTGGGAAACCTCAACTTTGATCTCCAGCATCTGCAGACCTCACTTTCTCCCCTCAGACTCCACCGCTCCAGAGAAAACAGCCCGAGCTTTTCTTGCCTCCCCTTATAGCCCATACTGTCTAATCCAGCAGCGTCCTGGGAAACCTCTTCTGCACCTTCACCAAAGCCTCCACATCCTTCCTGTAATGTGGTGACCAGAATTAATGGAATACTCTAAAGCTGCAAAATCACACCTTGACTCTAGTACTCAACGTTGTAGTGGTTCTGTTCGCCGAGCTTGGAATTTGTGTTGCAGACGTTTCTTCCCCTGTCTAGGTGACATCCTCAGTACTTGGGAGTCTCTTGTGGAGCGCTTCTGTGATGTTTCCTCCGGCATTTATAGTGGCTATACCAATTAATTAGTAAGACCTGACCTGCCCTGCACAATGCCATGCTGACTGTCCCTAATTAGGCCCTGCTTTTCCAAAGATGTGTAACTCCTATCCTTCAGTATTCTCTCCAATAGCTTCCCAACCACCAATGCGAGACTCACTGGTCTCTTGTTTCCTGGATCATCCCTATTTCCCTTCTTGAACAGAGGAACAGCATTAACTACTTACCAGTCCTCTGGGACCTCTCCAGTGGTTAGCGAAGATACAAAGATCTTGCTTAAAGCCCCAGCAATCCCATCTCTTGCCTCTCTCAGTAACCTGGGGTAGATACCTTCAGGCCCTGGGGACCTATCTGCCTTGATGCTCTTAACGAGACCTAACACCACTTCTTCCTTATTCTCATAATGCCCGATTCACTTTAACCCTATTTGCTAAGTTTGTTTCATGGCCCCTTCTTGCTCTCCTAATTCCCTGCGTGAGTTCTTTCCTGTTTTCTTTATATTCCTCACGGGCCCTGTCAGATTTTAGCCTCCCAAACCTTATTTATGCTTCTTTTTTGCCTTTTGACTAAATTCACATCCTCCCTCTTATCCCAGGATTGCTTGCCATCCTTGAGGAGAAAGTGAGGTCTGCAGATGCTGGAGATCAGAGCTGGAAATGTGTTGCTGGAAAAGCGCAGCAGGTCAGGCAGCATCCAGGGAACAGGAGAATCGACGTTTCGGGCATAAGCCCTTCTTCAGGAATGAGGAAAGTTTGTCCAGCAGGCTAAGATAAAAGGTAGGGAGGAGGGACTTGGGGGAGGGGCCATCCTTGTCAATCTTCCTTAATGCAATATGTCAGTCCTGAACTCTGATCAGCATGGACCCAAAGAAAAAACTCTAAACATTAACTCTGTTTCTCTCGATATATTTGCAGGCAGACTTGCTGGGTTCCTTCAGCACTCTCTTCAGATGTGCAGGTCAGGTGAATTGGCCATGCTAAATTGTCCGTAGTGTTAGGTAAGGGGTAAATGTAGGGGTATGGGTGGGTTTGCGCTTCGGCGGGTTGGTGTGGACTTGTTGGGCCGAAGGGCCTGTTTCCACACTGTAATCTAATATCTAATATAATATCTAATAATATCTAAATAAAAAATATCTAATCTCTGTTTTTGTATCAGATTCCCAGCATCTGCAGTTTTTTGCTTTATGTTAGTGAGATGTCAGTATAAAGGGGAATAACTTCATCTTGCTCTCAACCTAAAGGATTCTTGTGGATATCAAAGGAGCTGTAAGATTGTTAAAGCCTCGAGATGAGTGGTCACAAAGGTGGTTGGAACGAGGTACACATTGAGGAAAACTCAATACTTTCTGATACAGAAAGTAGATTGCCTGAGTGTGGGGAACTGTGAAGCATACCTGAGGCTGCTGAATCATTGTGATTCTATTTTAGCAAAATCAATGTCATGGCCCCTTGAAGGCAACATTTCATGAAAGGATTTTTATACAAAGCGAGTGTTTGCACATCTGTTATTCATCCGTCTGTTTATTGTAGTTTTCATGATTAATATGCTCTACAGTGGCCAGCTTCACTCTCGATTACAGAACCAGCCTGCTACCATCTGCCACACCACATTAAACATCTAGTCAATTTAAATTCCTGGACTGAGGAAGGGGTGGTGGGAACGGTGAATCAATCTGAAGTACGGTCTTTTACCTATCTGCCACATTGTCACCTTCCACCCAAACTCACTTTCTCACAAGCTATTTGTTTCAGGCTGTTTGGGTGTCCTCATTATGGATTTTGAATGTAGGTGATATATCATCCACGGAACGGTGTCAATAAATCAGCAAAAGTACAAAGGAAGCTAATTCCTGCATGAAGTTTACATGGTTCATGGCTGAGAGTGATACATTATCTCAACAATTGCTTCACTTCCAGTTTAGCATCTCAGAGGTAAACTAAGGGAACTGTCCTAGCAAATCAAGTTCAAACCTTTCACTCCTAGCAGCTCAGTTTAGATTAGATTAGATTAGATTACAGTGTGGAAACAGGCCCTTCAGCCCAACAAGTCCACACCGACCCGTCGAAGCGAAACCCACCCTTACCCCTACATTTACCCCTTACCTAACACTACGGGCAATTTAGTATGGCCAATTCACCTGACCCTGCATATCTTTGGACTGTGGGAGGAAACCAGAGACAGACACAGGGAGAACGTGCAAACTCCACACAGTCAGTCGCCTGAGGCGGGAATTGAACCCGGGTTCTGGCGCTGTGAGGCAGCAGTGCTAACCACTGTGCCACCGTGCCGCCCAGCTCAGGCTAATGAGATCTAATATTCCACTGTCTGCTGTCAAGAAATGTGGAGGTGCTGGTGTTGGACTGGGGTGGACAAAGTCAGAAGTCATGCGACACCAGATTATAGTCCAACAGGTTTCTTTGAAATCACAAGCTTTCAGAGCGCTGCCCCTTCATCAGGTGAAGTGATTTCAAATAAACTTCAGTTTTCCTTAATTTGTAGCCAGTTGCAACCACCTCCATGACCACTCATCTAGAGGCTTTGACCACCTTGCAGCTCCTTTGACATCCTCCAGAATCCTTCATGTTGAGATCAAGAGGAGGTTATTCCCTTTGGTACTGATGTCACTAACGCAAAGATGCCAGGAATCTGAAACAAAAGCAGAAAGTGCTGAAGAAACTCAGCAGGTATGGTAGCAATTTTAGAGAGAGAATCAGAGTTAACATTTAGTGTCTTTGCTTCAGAAGGCTTCAACTGACGAAGGAGCAGTGCTCTGAAAGCTTGTGATTTCAAATAAAGCTGTTGGATGAAAACCTGGTGTTGTGTGACTTCTGATGCTAGCAGTAAATGTTCTATATGAAATGAGCTCTATCAGTCTCAGCCTGGTTTTGAATGGGATGGAACCTAATTGGTAAACTTTCTGAGAATCCACCAGTGAGAGGGAAGGAAATCAGACACAATAATTGTAATATATTCCTCAGTTTGTTGTATATTTGACCTCAGGGCAATGTAGAGGTTACACTGTTTTAAGGATACAATTGGTTGATTGACAGTATGTTGAAATACCCTCAGTGACTTCCGCCACCCCTACTGCCGTGTCTGCCACCACTTCCGACCCCACCAGCGCCACTCACCTGCATTCTGCTGACACGCCCCCCACAGACCCCACTGTCACTATCCCCACCCCCCAGAACCCCGAAGGG
>NC_057750.1:717432-735857 GCF_004010195.1 Chiloscyllium plagiosum
GAAGAACGCCTCATCTTCTGCCTCGGAACACTTCAACCCCAGGGCATTAATGTGGATTTTAACAGTTTCCTCATTTCCCCTTCCCCCACCTCATCCTAGCTTCTAACCTCCAGAAACTCGGTCCCCTGACCTGTCCGGACTTGTCCGACCTGCCCAGCTTCTTTTCCACCTATCCACTCCACCCTCTCCTCCCTGACCGATCACCTTCATCTCCTTGCCCACTGACCTATTGTACTCTATGCCACTTTCTCCCCACCCCCCCCCTCCTCTAGCTTATCTCTCCACGCTTCAGGCTCTCTGCCTTTATTCCTGATGAAGGGCTTTTGCCCGAAACGTCGATTTTGCCTGTCCTCGGATGCTGCCTGAATTGCTGTGCTCTTCCAGCACCACTGATCCAGAAGTATGTTGAAATATTTCAGCAATCACAGGATTCCTACACATGCTCCAGTTTCTCAAGTCACCCTAGAGGAGTTTTTTGTTTAATTTAATTCTAAGAGACACTGCCCAAAATCAATCAAACAAGCAAACTGAGTGGCAATACGCTAAAAGGGACCAACATTACCAAATACAGATCAATTAAACCATTGATCATCACATTGGCTGATCAAAGAAAATCTATCTTGAATTTGTTCTGAAAATGTTTTGTTTGCTCGCAGGTTACATTTTTATACATAATTCTTTTGTCATCCAGAATATTTTCATCAGGGAGTCTCAACTTCCAAGTTTTTTTTGACTGATTCATCAAGAGCTTTGTATGAGGATCATTGTAGTAGGTTGTTGCAAATATAGTCTACTTGAATTAACACTGAGAATAATTCAAGTTGTTCTCAGATAAACAATGTTGACAATGCCAGTATTTGTTACTTACCTCTGTTTAGTCTGGATGTTGATTCAGTGACAAAGAAGGAATGAGGTGAAAATGAATTTGGACTAAATCCAGGAGACAGTGCTGTTTGGGGCTATCCATTTGGTAGTTGGTTGGTAATGATCAGCAGTGACAATGGAGCTGCTTTTACAATCTTTTAATTGAAGCATTTGCTGACATTTATCACAGGTTTTTACTTTCCAATGGAACACCTCTAGCCCAAATGAACAATAGGTTTAGCTTTGTGTCCCATCAGAAAACCAACTGCTAATTATCCCTTGTGTTCTGTGTGTTTCTTAGAGGCTGTAGGTTTATTGTGCTCAGTATAGCAATACCCTGCTGCATCAAATTGGTGGGCAACTGCTTGTTCAGGGAAACCAACCTCATTGTATTCTCCAACATGACTGGGTCTATCAGTGACAGGAGATGTTTTCTTGGCTGGTTGCTACTATAAAAACCAAGTGAACTGTGAGTTGCTGCAGACAGAGCTAGGTAACTAAATAGACAGGAGCTGACTAAGACTGCAGCAAAGTTAAGGTGAAGCATCTGTCTCCTTGTTTGCTTCTAACTGTATAGAGTCATAGAGTCATCAGCATGTACAGCACGGAAACAATTCCTTCAGTCCAACCCATCCATTCTGACCAACCCAATCTAGTCCCACCTGCCAGCACCCGGCCCATATCCCTCCAAACCCTTCCTATTCATATACCCATCCAGATGCCTTTTCAACGCTGTAATTGTACCAACCTCCATCACTTCCTCTGGCAGCTTATTCCATACACGCACCACCCTCTGCATGAAAAGGGTGCCCCTTTGGTCCCTTTTATACCTTTCCCCTCTCACCCTTAGCCTCTGCCCTCTAGTTCTGGACTCCCCCACACCAGGAAAAAGGCTATCTATTTATCCGATCCATGCCCCTCATGATTTGATAAACCCATCTAGATGCCTTTTAAATGCTGTAATTGTACCAAGCCCTCAGCCTCCGACGCTCCAGGGAAAACAACCCCAGCCTATTCAACCTCTCCCTGTAGCTCAAATCCTCCAACCCTTTTCTGAACCCTTTCGAGTTTCACAACATCCTTCCGATAGGAAGGAGACCAGTATTGCACACAATATTCCAAAAGTGGCCTAACCAATGTCCTGTCCAGCCGCAACATGACCTCCCAACTCCTGTACTCAATACTCTGACCAATAAAGGAAAGCATGCTAAACACTTTCTTCACTATCCTATCTAGCTGCGACTCTACTTACAAGGAGCTATGACCCTGCACTCCAAGATCTCTTTGTTCAGCAACAATCCCCAGGTCCTGCTCTGATTTTCTTCTCCAAAATCGGCACCTCCCACTTATGTAAATTGTTGACTCCCTTTCCTTTTTTTTATCATTTGTCCTCCCTCTTATTCCCTAGCTGCTGTACCCCCACACCTATGATCAAACATACGACAGCCCAAAACTCTCAAGCCATCATTGTTCAAATCAAGGCCTTGATTCTTTAGTTAAAAAATTGATTCATTCTTTCTTTCTTTCCAATACATTATTCTCTCAATTTTGACAGCTGAATGAGCAGCACAACATTGGATCTTGTATTATTTTTGAATCTAGCATCTTTTATTTTGTAGAAGTTATTAATTGAACAATTAAAGCTATATACAATATATAAACTCTGCTAACCTCTCTTTGAAAGGAACACAATAAAAGATGATGATTTAATAAAAAGTTCTTCCTTTGTGTAGTTCTTTGATGCCTGCTGTGTGTTATTTATTGTGTCTCCAAACATTGCAGATACTGAGAATCCGATGCTAGTTTGAGCTTGTCCTCTGAGAATTGCGGAGTGATTTGAGCAGCTCCAGCTCCTCACATGTTCTTGAAAGCAATCACTATGCTGTCTGCATCTGAATAACTGTCCAGAACCTTCAAAAATAACAGTCTGTCCGACACAAAACTCAACAGATTGCAGTTTTTACTCGTACAGAGGGAGCCTGGAAACTCACTTCATCTTCAGGCTTTACAAATATGCAAAAGAACAGAGACAATTAAGAAAAATATGGCCTTCTTAAAGACAACTGCCCCCATTGAGAATGTGCTTGGAAAAAAGGAAATGGTAGACCTATTAAGCACATGTTTGCTACAATTTTGCACAGTACAGGATGTAGGTCATCCTCATCAGCAACCAGACTAATGGGGAGCATGACTGTTCACTTTGGAAATTCCATGTCACTGGTCATGGGTTCTGTGGGTCCTGGAGTGGTTGATGAGCCCAATCCTGGAACCCCATCTCCCAGCACACATTTGGCAGGTGTTTTCAGGAGTCACTGGCATTCCTTTTCTGTGCTTCTTTCTTCTCAGTAGATGCCTTGTCTGTGGCATACTTTAACATTGGAATGTTATCACACACCAGCAGAAACAGGATTCTTGACAGAACATAGTTTCAGTTCCAGTAGCATTGAAATCTCAACAACTAGAGGTCTCCGAATTACTGTAGCCTTCACCCACCATCACAGCCATTGATGTCACATGAATATCGTCTGTCTGGATCACCTTTAAGGACTTGTTTGGGATTGTGTTTTGTCGGTTCCTCCCCTCCAATCTTACCATTGTGGGTGGTCCTGCCAGATGTTTGTATCACCCTCAGGATCAATGGAACACTTCATCCTCTCCAGCAGCAAGGTGACAATCCATGGACAGGATGAAGGAAAACTGCCAGGAATACAAGGAAAGGGACCTGTTGGAGCATTACAAAGGATAAAGGAGCAACATTAGCTATTCTCCAGTCTTTTGGGACCAAACCTGTGGCTAAAAGAGATGCAAAGATCTCTGTCAAAACATCAGCAATCACCCCCCTTGCTTCCCTCAGTATCCTGGGATAGATCCCATCAATCCCTGGGGACTTATCTATCTTAATGCTTTGCAAGATTCCCAACATCTCCTCCTTCTTAATATCGACATGCCTTAGAATATCAACGTATCCCTCCCGAATTTTACCGTCATCCATGTCCTTGATCCTGGTGAATACTGGTTGAAATGTTCACCATGGATCTCACCCATCTCCTTTGGTTCCATTCTCTCCTTTATCTTTCAGTGAACCTACCCTTTCTGAGCTATCCTCTAGCTCCTAATAAACTTACAAAATGTTTCCTTAATCCTACTTGCCCAGGACATTTCACAGCTCCTTTTATTCCTCCTAATTCCTTGTTTCAGGTTTATCTTGCTTTCTTTATATTCCCCAAAGGCCTTGTCTGATTTAACTTTTCTAAACCTTGCCTACACTCCCTTTTTCTTTTTGACTAATCTTTTGATTTTTCTAGTCATCCAGGGTTCCCAACTCTTGCTATCCTTATTCTTCATCGTCACAGGAATATGCTGGTCCTGAATTCTGATCAATTGGATTTTAAAAGACCCCCACCTATCAGATGTGCATGTACCCTCAAACAGCAAACACCAATTTAATTTCTCCACTTCCTGCCTGAGTCTGTTCTAATTAGCCTTTCCCCAGTTTAGCACGTTCACCTGAGGAACAGTTTTATTTTTATCTATAACTATCTTAAAATTTACAGAAATACGATCTCTGTTCCCAAAATGCTCCCCCAATCAAATTTCTATCACCTGGCCAGGCTCATTCCAGTACAACTCCTTCGCTAGTCGGACTATCTCTACATTGTTTCAAGAATTCCTCCTGGATTTGTATTAAAATTTCTTCCCCATCTGAGCCCCCGGCACTAAGAGAGTCCCATTCAATATTGGGGAAGTTAAAATCACCCACTACAGCAACCCCTGTTGTTTTTACATCTTCTCATGATCTGCTGACATACCTGATCCTCTCCATCCCACTTGCTATTGGGAGACCCGTAGTACAACCCCATCATTGTAACTGCACCTTTCTTAATCTTGAGGTCTACCCATAAGGCCTCACTGGGTGAGCCCTCCAAGATATTTTCTCAGTGCGGTTCTGACGTGCTCCTCAGTCAGTAATGTAACTCCCCCAGTCCTTTCACATCGCTCCCTATCACGCCTGAAACACCCAAACTCTGGAACATTGAGCTGCCCCTTCCTGTCTTACTCTTAACCAAGTTTGTGTAATGGCTACAGCATCATAGTTCCATGTGCTGATTCAGGCTCTAAGCTCATCTGCCTTACTTATTGTCCTCCTTGCTTTGAAATAATTACAATGCAGATCACAAATTTCACCGTGTTTATGAACCTGGCTCTGCCTGTTCTTTATATTAAACTTACTTGAGTTAACTTTTATCTTCTCCTCAATCATAGTCTGGTTCCTGCCTCCCCGTTACTCTGGTTTCAACCTTCCTGCCTCTATCAAACCTTCCTGCCAGGATATTGGTGTCCCTCCAATTTCAGAGCAACACGTTCTTCTTGTACAGCTCCCTCCAAGAAGGGAGAGAGTCCAATGATCCAGGTATCTGAAGCTCTCTCACTAACATCAGCTCGTTAGGTTGGACTGTATTATCTTCCTATTTCAGGCCTTACTAATACATGCCATGAGGATTAATCCTGAGATTATAACTCTCAAGATCCAATTCCTTCTCTGTTTCTACACTCACACTCATTCACAATTCAGACAGAGAATAAATACATATACATTGTAGGAAAAACATTTGAAAAAAGAGCCAGGGAGCCAAATTCTAAAGTGTGTAAGTCCAAATTTCAATTTCTTTTGACTTTAGCAATGGTGACATACTGTTGTCTGTAAAATTCTAACTATCCTTCACATCAATCGTTGATCAAGTGGACCAGGATATTTTCTTGTTAGAGTTTCTTTGTTCTAAATTCTTTTGTTTATTTCTGTCTTTTCACCACACGGACAGAGATGTGTTTCTCCACTGTTTCTCTGTACCTTCATTACACCACAGCAACTGTGACAACAACTCCTGCTGTGGCCAGGTCTATCTGTCTCAGCGAGCCCATGTGGGGACCAGAGCTACAGAACAGTTCACACACACACGCACACACACACATAGAGTGGCACTCTTACACAGAAGGCCATGCAATGCCTTTACATGAATCTGTGATATTGGGCCTTATTCCAATGAATGCTATACCAGTTGTGATTCGAAGAGAGTGTAGGAGATTGTCCCTTTGTCCGTCCCAGCCCACATCACCCAGAGAGGCAGCATTGCCTGTGGGAGCATGTTGGTGAGGATCCACAGTTCAGGGGGAGAGGAACGAGTTGCCAATGAGATCTCACAGGATCCTTGTGCTTTGTGTCCTGCAGGAGCTTGGTGCTGTTTCACCCTCACGGAGATGCTAATAGCCAATCTGCAATGACCAATGAATTATGACCAGCATTTGCCCCCATGCCATTGGACACTGTCTACATGTTCCACACACACAATGCTGCTGTGGCATTGGTGTCACCATGTCCTGGGAAAGTGACTGAGTGATGCAGTTGCCCCTTGAAGTTAATGCCTGAACCTCTCACCATTACCCCAGGGGCCCAATCCCGACAGCTTAGTCCTGGCCCCCATCATCATAGACATTCCCCCATTGAGGTCACTGATAAGTGAACCCCCTCAAACCCCTGAACCCCCCGCTAAAATATCCCATCTTCTCCACTCTTTGTTATGCCCCCCCAATATAGAATCCCTCCAGTGCAGAAAAAGGCCATTCAGCCCATTGAGTCTGCATTGGCCCTCTGAAAAACATCCCATCCAAACCTAGACCACATCCATCCCCATAACCTCACATTTATCATTGATAACTCACCAGGTTTGCACCGGCCTGGACACTACGGGACAATTTCCCATGGCCAATCCACCCGAACCTGCATATCTTTATTCTGTGGGAGGAAAGCCAGGCAGACACGGGGAGAATGTGCAAACTCCACACAGACAGTCGCCCGAAGCTGGGATTGAACTCGGGTCCCTGGCGCTGTGTGGTTGCAGTGCTAAGCGTTGAGCCACTGTTCTCAATCTCTCTGTATCATACGTTGCTGCCTCCAGTCCTGGCACTGATTCCTTCAGTAATGTCCTTGACCTCCAGCCCACTCCACTCCAAGCCTCACAGTAGCCGATCCTCTGACTGACTCGGATGGTCAGTCCCGACCGAGGAGTGAGCAGATCTCCCCTGACAGGCTTCCCTTCAGCTTTGTTACCTGGAATTGCCAGTATGTTTTCAGTAGAGCTGCAGGACTGATCCATGGCTCAGTGTCTGAATTGCAGTGAGACAGAGAAGTGCCCCTTGGTGTGGTGGCCTGATAGGTGCCAGCGTCTGTGGATGTGAGGTGCACACACTCCCTGACCTTGGAGTGTGCCCTGAGATGTTGGTGCTGAGTGCCCAAGGTGGAGGTCTGGAAGAGCAAACACTCTGATTGCCGGGAATCGTCAATGACCATTTTCTCTCTGGAAGGTAGGAGATTGGGAAACTGCATATCAATTGGTCAAGGTTAAATATAAGAAAGATGTTAATCAATGCTGGGAGACTCATGAGTGAGAATCCTGCCTCACTGTACAGACTTTGGTTGGAAAATCAAATTATTTGCTCCTGCTGTCAAAAACCTTCTCACTGGAAACCTCACCAATTTTCCCAACTTTCTCTCCATAACCCACATTGTCCAAAAGCAAGGCGCCATTCCATGCAAATAGTCTTAACCTTGCATCGCTGTCCTCAATCTGGAATCTAACACCGTTTAAACACAAATGTGACCAAAGTTAACAATATGGGGAAGAGAACGCATAGCTTTGCAAAGCTGGGGGAAATCTCTCCTTGTTTTGATATTTAGATTTGAGATTGGGACCAGCCATTCAGAACTAACTGAGCTATGAAGGAAGAACCTAGCCTCAGAAAAGTTACATTCCCACAGCATTCAGATCCTCACCTTCATTCACCAATCTGCTGATACATGGAAACTTAAAACCGCCGGAGGATTTAAACCCAGGAGCCTGAGCAATATTATTGATGGCAAAGAGGATTGTAATCTCGTTACACACTGCGTATTAATCAGGAAGTTGGAGATAAAGTAATTAATTGGTTTTAAATAATTAAAAAGACATAAAACTCCTGGCAGTGAGTTCAATCCAGTTGTAATGAATTTTTGACATTACACTAGCTGATAAGTTAAGGAGGTTAGTTCGTTTAATTGAAAAACAGCGTTCATTTGCAAAAGCAAATCTCCTGAACTGATTAGGTCCCTTTATACAAAAAAAATTCTTCCTCCTTCTTTTAAAATTCCTGCCATTGTTAAGATGGATCCCCACAGATATCTTCCAAAATATTGACATGAAAGTGTTCGTCTGTATCTAACCCTGTGCTTCGAGCGTTTGATGGAGACAGTGTAGAGTGTGCGTTACTCTGTATCTAACTCTGTGCTATCCCTGTCCTAGAAGTGGTTGATGGAGACAGATTAGAGGGAGCTTTACCCTGTGTCTAAACCTGTGCTGTCCTGTCCTGGGAGTGTTTGATGAGGACAGTGTAGATAGAGTTTTACCCTATGTCTGATCCTGTGTTGTCCCTGTCCTGGGAGTGTTTGATGGGGACAGTATAGAGAGAGCTTTACTCCATGTCTCACCCTGTGCTGTCCCTGTCCTGGGAGTGTTTGATGGGGACAGTGTAGAAGGAGCTTTACCCTGTATCTAAACCCGTGCTACCCCTGTCCTGGGAGTGTTTCATGGGGACAGTGTAGAAGAAGCTTTACCCTGTGTCTAACCCCGTGCTGCCCCTGTCCTGGAAGTGTTTGATGGGGACAGTGAAGAAGGAGCTTTACCCTGTATCTAACCCCGTGCTGTCCCTGTCTTGGGAGTGTTTGATGGGGACAGTGTAGAGGGAGCTTTACTCCATGTCTCACCCTATGCTGTCCCTGTCCTGGAAAGAATGTTGATGCTGACTATTTTAGTGATTTCTCTTTGATGCCACCAACATTTCTCATCTTGATGAATACAGAGGACTCACAAAGAAATATAACTTGTGGAAAAACAGAAAGAAAAAAAATCAATTTTTATAGCTTTGAAGTCATTTCTAAAATAACATTGTAAAACAACTTCCGTTAACTTCCTGGACATTTATTTACTTCATCTTGTTTTACTTGTAAGTTTCAGAAATACCATTTTGCAGACTGTGATAAAGCTGTATATGGGTGACCCTGCCTGTAAACCATTAG
The DNA here is from genome assembly GCF_004010195.1 of Chiloscyllium plagiosum. Classification (NCBI taxonomy): domain Eukaryota; kingdom Metazoa; phylum Chordata; class Chondrichthyes; order Orectolobiformes; family Hemiscylliidae; genus Chiloscyllium; species Chiloscyllium plagiosum. Next base: position 726,404 of record NC_057750.1, read on the forward strand.
ACACTTGCCAGCTCATGGGTAGTGGGTTCATTCTGGGTAGGGATCAGTGGCCTGGGTAACTCGAATTTAACAAAGAACTCAACATTTCAAAGAAGGTTAGTGCAGCATTGACTCAGAAAGGGGATCTTTCCCATTCTCCCTTCAGATCAGAAACACAGACCAAGAATTCCCTCTGGGTTGTGATAGTTTATTTTTGTGAATTTTTCCCTCACTTCTCGAAATCAGTGCAGCATCTTTCAATTTAATTTATATCAAAACTGGCCTCTGCTCACCATTGAAACCAGCATTTCAATATAGTTTGATAAGGTTGTATTTAGCAATTTAAAATTCAGTTGAATGCACTGATTAAAATGGTTTTCATGATAAGCTTGTGTCAAGCAAACTGGACCAAGTTACCAATTCTGAAACACTACCTAAGAGAGTGGGTTCCTAGCAGATTCCTGGCAGATGCAAAGGAATTGAGCAAGAAACTGAGAGAAGAAAATACTTCACGAAACAATTGCAGTTTTCATCCAGATCATTGATTCACCCAATGCAGAAACATTGATCATCCAGGATCCGATTTCTTTTGCTCTTCTGCAGATGTTATGCAGTTAACCTTATCCTCTTATTAAACTCTCTTCATCGTCCATGTTTGAGGTTGACTCCTGACTGTTCTACATGGTAGGTGTTGTACTTAATGCAATGATTTCTCCCCAGAGTTATGATTTGGAGATACTGGAGTTGGACTGGGGTGTACAAAGTTAAAAATCACAAAACACCAGGTTATAGTATAACAGGTTTAATTGGAAGCACTAGCTTTCAGAGTGCCACTCCACAACCACCCGATAATTAGACTGCTGAATGGACCTCTCTAACTTCCAATAATGTTGATCTTGCTTCACATACGTCCTGTGCGGCCATAACCCTGTGTCCCTCACTCCGTCTAGGCACCCTATGATCTCTATGTCCTCATTTGCTATGATCTGCCTGTACTGCTCACAAACAAAATGTTTCACTGTACTGAGGTACATGTAACAACAATAAACCAAACCAAATCAAATAAGTCAAACACTATAAATGTGAACCAGTCACCCCATGCCTCTTGCAAACAAGTGAAAGCATCTGGAGAAAGGAGATTGAGAAGCAACATTCTGACTAATACAAGGTTAATCTTGGCAGATCCTATGTCAACAGTGACTCACTCATCTGCTTTCCCAGTCTTTCCCTCTGCTCATAACATCCATGTTTTTTTTTTCTGGAACTTTATACCAATTCATTTGGAATAAATACTCAGTCTTGTTAGGCACAAAAACCTGGTTTGTGCTTTCTCTTAACCCAGGTAAATTTGTGAATCTTGTAAATTTTTCAAAACCTTTAAGTTCTGGGTTTACTCCTGGAATGGTAGAGTTTGATTTCCGTCGCGCTATTCCAGTGAGGGGTAAGTGAGGACTGCAGATGCTGGAGATCAGAGTCTAAAAGTGTGGCACTGGAAAAGCACAGCCAGTCAGGCAGCATCCAAGGAGCAGGACAATCGACGTTTCAGGCTTAAGCCTGACACATTCCTAATGAAGGGCTTATACTCGAAACGTCGACTCTCCTGCTCCTCGGATGCTGCCTGACTTGCTGTACTTTCCCAGCGCCACACTTTTTGACTCTATTCCAGTGAGGCCTAACAGAGGGCATTCACATTATCCTGAAATAGAGCAATTTATCAGCAATGTTGGGCCATAGCTTTTGGATCATCCCTTGCTGCCCAGATTCCTGGGATCATCTGAAAGTCTGACTTCCGTTAAATTAATTGATCGTGGATCTGGAGGGGACCAGGGTGGGTAAGTGACCCGATTTGGTGTGAAGGTGAGGAGGGATTGGGACTGCTTTCCTTAAAAGGAGCAAGCTAAGTGAAGATTTGATACCTGGACAGAGTAGAAAGAGAAAAGCTGTTCCTCCTCATTAGCAGATGGAGAACCGGGGAGGAGGGAGGCACAAGTTTAAAATAATTTTTTTAAAAAATGAATATGAAGTGAAATAAATCTCTTTCACATAGTGAGTAGTTAGGTCTGGAATATACTGCCTTGTAGAGCTAGGTTTCACTGAGACATTCTGAGACAGGCTCACAGTGAGAATGGCGCTGTGTCATAATGGCCATCTGGAGAGCCAATGCAGGCATGATGGGCTGAATCACCTCCTTCTGCACCATATTCTTCCTGTAATGCTGTGATTTGAGTCCAACCGAAAGATCCTCTTTTCATGTTGTAAATCGAGATACCATAGCATCATCAAGCCCCAACTACAATTAAATTGGGGTTGAGTTGAGAAGCCATGATGGATTGATCCTGTCTGAACTGGCCCTGGGATCATAGGGAGAAGACATTGTTTACTATGGCTTCCCAGGAATGCAACGATAGTTGTTGAGGGTATCGAGATATTTGTCGATGTCCAACACAGACAGGGCTCGCTCCCTATGAGTGTAGGTTATAGAAGAGTTTGAATGAAGGGGATAAATCCAAACCAGAAGAGAAAATCTAATGGAGAAATGGTACATTGAATTAGGGAAGTCTCTCCCATTTACAGGAACAGCTTGGTGTGTTTTGCATCAGGCTGCTTGTTGTGGATTACTTCCCGATTCAGCCAAGTGAAGCTCTATCTCCTGAAGTCTTGATGTAAACTGGTGTCCTTTGACATTATTGACTGAGTAGTTATCAATTTGCTGACCAGTGAAACAAGATTAAAATGCTAATATAACAGAATTTGCTTCTTTTAATTCTTTCTGTGGCTGTAGACATGTCGTGAAGATATGGACTGTGAAAATTATTGATATGAGGTAATTGAATCATTAATACCCATAAAAAGCTCATTACAGATGTCACAATTGCCCAGAACAGAGAAATCTTATGCCTATGAGTCTGTTGCAAATCAGATCATTTCCCAGTTGCTCAGCAGTGTCCTGTCAAAGGGCAGAGTGTACTTTGTGAAATCAGTTGAACAGAGCAGAATTGTCTTTAAGAGGTTGCAGTAAGTAATGGTGAATGTTTAACTTGTAAAGGTGATGGTGAAATCCTTTCTTGCACAATCAAATTGCTGGGAACTGCAAGATTCAGAGGAATAAAAAGGAGATGATTATAGAGAGCGTTCTGTTTCAGTATGGTTTCTCAGTGAAGAGAAATTACAATAGATAAGCACTGGTTGCTGCTTCTCTGAAATTGCTTATCTCTTTGCTTGCTCACATTTGTATCATTTCAAGACCCTGACTCATTGTCCCACTTCTAAAGTTACGAGCTCCCTCCAAATATATGACTGTCAACCTTCCACTGCCTTTCCATCCTTTTGAAACCATTCTGTTATCAAACAATCGTACAGCACAGAAAGAGGCCATTCAGACCATCACAATGATGCCAGCTCTTTTGAAGAATAATTCAATCAGTTCCACTTCTCTGTGCTTCCCCAAAATCATTGCATTTCTTTTCCCCCACGCCAAGCTCTTAAAATTATTTTCAATAGTATGCTGGGAAATTGCACCAACACTCGAGATTCTCCAATTTGGGGCCATCACAAAATTTAAAGATTTGATCAAAATATTGAAGTGTATCTGTCTGATGGACTCAGGTTAATTCCAACACTGACCAGGTTTCTGTACTTAACAAGAAACTATGAGTTAGGGTCAGAGAGTTTCTACCATTTGGAAAGAAGCCCTTTAGCTCATTGTGTTTGCACTGGGATCAAACATCTAACCATTCGAATCCCGTTTTCCAGCACTTGGCGCCCATAGCCTTGATGTTTGAGGTGTTTATCTAAGTACTTTTTAAACATTCTCAAGGGCTCCTGTGTCTACCACCCATTCACCCAGTGAGTTCCAAATACCTCCCACCCTCTGGATGAAGTAAATTATTCCTTAAATATCCTAGAAACTTCTTGGTCCTTATCTAAAAACTGTGCTCCACAGTTACCAACAAATAAATCTGTTCGAAGGAAAATAAATATGAATTATCAACTTATAACTGTGAGCCTAATCTCTATCCTCTTCCTAAACCCTACACATACATGCAGACACATTCAACCAAACAAATATGGAGATTACAGGTAAAAGAAAAAAATACTGGGGAAACACAGTACCGGTCCACGAGGCCGAACAGCCTCTATTCTCACTGAGGGATTCTGAGGTTCTAAAGAGGATACAAAGATTTCGCACAAGGCCCCTGTGTGTGGCATGGTGGCTCAGTGGATGGCACTGCTGCCTCAAAGAGCCAGGGACCCAGTTATGATTCCACCCTCGGGCAACTGTCTGTGTGGAATTTGCACACTCTCCCCATGTCTGTGTGGGTTTCCTCCCACAGTCCAAAGATTTGCAGGTTAGAGTGATGTTGCATTGCCCATAGTGTCCAGGGATGTGCAGATTGTGTAGGTTGGCCATGGTTAAAAACTCTATGAAAGGTTATGGGTTATGGGGTGAGTCTGGATCAGATGCTCTTGGAGGGTTGGTGCAGATTTGATAGGCTGAATGGCCTCTTTCTGCCGTGTAGGAATTCTATGATTCTAATTCCCTTCCTTGCTTCCCTCAGTATCCTAGGATCGATTCCATCAGGTCCTGGGGACTTGTCTATCTTAATGCTTTTCAAGGCACCTAACACTTCCACCTGCTTAATATTGACATGTCTTAGATTATCAACAAACCCTGCTCTGAAGTGAGAATAGTTCACAGGTCAGCGCAACATCGAGGGCCGAAGGGCCTGTTCTGCGCTGTATTGTTCTATGCTCTATGTTCTAAGTGTGCCTTTCTCCTTGCTGAATACTGATATGAAATACCCATTAAAGACCTCACCCACTTCCTCTGGCACTTTAATCAATTCCTCCTTTGTCCTTGACGCTTGTTTGCTTCTTCCTAGTCCTTCTGATCTCTGAGCATCAGATCCAAATCCTTTCAGTTCCTTGTTGAAGATATAGCATGGTATGATGACACGTTAATTATTGAGTTTATCAGTCTCTGGTTAGAGGCAAAATCATCTATCCAATGGTGGGTGACATTAGCTGAAGTTCAGTGCACCATTAATTCACTGCAGATAAAGGAAATCAGAGACTGTGTTTCCTGCCCTGGAGCCAATCAGAGAGCTGTTACCATGTTGATGACTCCTAGCCACAGTTATTTTCCCATTTTGGTCCACAATCCAAAATAAAGAAAAATAAAATGGCACTGGGCAGAATCTTTGAACAATACAGTGAGAAATATGGGAGATCCCTTGGAGAGATCCAGTGACGCCTTTCCCAATGTTGGGAGGAACTTGCTGTGTTTTTCAAGTTGGGATAAGATTTGCAGTGAAGATTGGTGAGAGGTCTATTAACAAGGTTGGTAACAATACTCATTTTCATCTTCATTAAAATTCAGCTTCTCACAAAATGTCAAGAAACTAAATACTGAGAATTCACACCATGACTACCTGACAGGTCACCTGGAGACTCCCGATTGTTACTTGCACTGCCATCTTGGGCTCCTGGTACAACCATCTCGGCACACTCTAAAGTGGGGCCTGTGTGTGTCCCAGATCCACAAACACTGATATCCATCACATGCCAGCCTCATGGATGGCACATCTCAGATCGATGAACAGCCCGCTCCCGCACTGCCATGCTGAGGTCTGGAACATGTGGGCCTTTTCAATTACAGTAGAGCTGCTGAGAGATGTCTCCATTGGGGAGAGAGTCCCACGGCTTGCCCCAGGCTCTCTCACCTGCTCTTCTGGCACCCACTCACTCCTCATTCCTCACAGCATTCCTCTGCCTTGGCCTTTTGTACTTTGCCTCCTCAGCCAGACCAGAAAGGCCCATATTGCTGCTGTATCGCCTCACAGTTTAGAGTGAATTGTGTCTGCATTATTAACAGGGATCAGTCAAGGGAGTCGTCACTGTGCTGTATGTCACCAAGTTCTGTCAACATCACACCTGCAACCGTGGACCAGACGCAAAGACACTGGGTGTGCTTTAAGCAAACGCCCATGACTCAGAGTATTAGAGGAGCAGGAATGTCCAGGGAGGGAGCTGTCAGCCAGGGGCTCCCAGCTCATTAGGCCAGGGGCAGCCTCCAATATCCAGGGGACTCCACACAACAGGCATCCAGGCGGGGTGCTCTCAGTAAGGGGGTCCAGGTAGTGGGGCAGCATGATGGCTCAGTAGTTAACATTGCTGCCTCACTGCGCCAGGGGCACAGGCTCGAAACCAGCCTTGGGTGACTATCTGTGTGGAGTTTGCACATTCTCCCCATGTCAGCGTAGGTTTCCTCTGGGTGCTCCGGTCTCCTCTCACAATCCAAAGATGTGCAGGTTAGGGTGGACTGGCCATTCTAAATTACCCATGGTGTTAGGTGCATTAGTCAGAGAGAAATGGGTCTGGGTGGCTTACTCTTCAGAGGGTCGGTGTGGACTTGTTGGGCCAAAGGGCCTATTTCCACATTGTAGGGAATCTAATCTGTGAGTCCAGTGCAACCATTCTGAGGAATTCCAGGAGCACTTTTGGGGAGAGCTGTGCAGGCATCAGTCAGTCACTCATTGTTCAGAACAAATATTCAGTGTTTTGTTAATCATCTTCAGCTGGTGGGGACCATTGGTAATGCCAGGGTTTAGTTAACCATTCCTGGTTTGCCTGGGGGGCTCAAGTAAATATCTTGCTGCGTTACTTCAGAAGGCACTGGACTGTTGCTTATTTTCTAGGCAGTTGAGTGAGACATAGCCCCAGACCGGGAAGGAAAGGAGTTTTTGGTGGTACCCCGGATTTTAATGCAAATTTAGGAAAACAAAAATGTAACCAGTTATCCATGTAATCTTATCAAATGGCAGAACAAGCTCGATGGGCTGAGTGGTCTGCTGTTGGTTTTTTGCTCTTATAAATGTGGTTACATTTTCTTTTAAGTTATTGACGGAGCCATTCCTAGTCCGGAGAATAAGAAAGTTCTTCAACCACAATAGCTGGCCATGACTGGGCCACACTGGACCATCACCCTTCTCATCAGTTACACTAATTCCATGGAAGAGATTCTCTCGTATTTTTGCTGAAGAGTTCAAACTCTGTCACATATTCTTGATCTCAGTTCTAAAGCTCCTACAGAGTTAGGGAAAATGGGAGTTCAAGTGTGATTATGGATGTTTTGCAGATTAATCAATTTTTAAAAATTCAGCACAGAATACTGGTCATTGCTTGATTCGGACTGACCTTACAATGAGGATTCAGTGGTTAAGAATCATCTAGAAGTTTTCTAATATCCAGAAATGGGCTGAACCCTCCTGTTTGTATTGGATGGCCATATACCCACAGAATGTTTGCAGTCCTGATTCATTAACCATGTTTGTGTCCATGTGTGTCTGTGATTTCAGGTATGTATTTTTGTGTTCATGTGTGCATTGTGTATAGTCATGTGTGCATATTTGTGTGTGTTTGTGCATGTATGTGTGCTCATATGTGTTTGCACATGTTCGCAGGTGAGTTTGCGTGTGTGTTCATGTGCATGTTTGTGTATATGTGTGTTTATGTATGTGACTATACATGTGTGTGAGTGTGTGTGTGAGTATATATAATGGGATAAAAACAATGACTGCAGATGCTGGAAACCAGATTCTGGATTAGTGGTGCTGGAAGAGCACAGCAATTCAGGCAGCATCCGAGGAACAGCTTTTGCTGCTCGTCGGATGCTGCCTGAATTGCTGTGCTCTTCCAGCACCACTAATCCAGTATATAATGGGATGCAGAGTAATGTAACCTTCGAGCCCTTGGTGGTGTGGTGAGGTATTTTGCTGAGTGATTGGTGTGTTGAAGTGAAATATTCAGCTGTTTATAATGCAAAACAATTCACACTTCATCATCCTGAAGTAACCAATTTGCTAAACTGATGTTTATGGGGGAAATGGTTGAAGGTGATGGTCTTCGTTGTGGCTGGTGAGAGGATGTTTATATATGAAATGTTCCTGAAGCACTTTGATACCATTTGATGATTTCTCCCTGGATCACTGAAAGTCAAGTGTGTTACAGTGTGGTTCAATAACAGTGTAAAATTATGAGATAGAGAATGAGAGACAAGCAATAGACACAATGAATAATGTGTGGGAGGACAAGCTAAAGATCGACAAGGAGGATTACAGTGTGTGTGAGAGAGAGAGAGAGAGGAGATGTATTGGTACATGATTTAAATACTAATATTTCACCGATATCTGGGTCACAATACAACCTGTCCTGAAGGGATTAAAGTTTCCTCTTCTCTTGATCGTAAGGATCTGATTTGAAATAAGTTTGAAAAACAGTACTCCTAATCAGAGTAGGTATGTACAAACCGAGCAGACTGTACATCAGTAATAAGGAATCAACTAGATTTCTTTGAGCTTCAAATGGGGTGAAATGCGAGATCAGATCTGCCTGAATCCTGGGTTCAGAAACTCAAGCTCCAGGGAGCTGTACTCTATAGGGAGCTACAGCCCAGCTGAGTTCAGTGTTGATGCTGATGATCTGAAATAGGAAAAGATTTCAATATGAGAGTGCTAACACTCCATGCTTTCAAAAAAACCTATGAATCAAAGTTACAGACCGAAAGGACTAACAGCAAGAGATGGATAGGCTAGAGAGAGGACCATCTCCTATCATGAACAGTTTGCAAAAACTATTTTCAAGGTCAGAATCTAATCAAAATAGTTGAAAGGAGATCAAAATAATATTCAGCTCTTTTGCAAATGAAAGTATGTGGTGGAATCAATAATAGTCAAAGTGAAGTCGGGGTAAAGGTAAGATTTCCCTGACTAATGAAAGATACTAAATCTTCGAAACCAATCTCATTCCTAGGCCCCCTGGCTCTCTGTGAAGCACTTAACGAAAAAGAATTCTCAGTTGAAAACTTCCTCTTGAGGCACATTTACTTGGTGTAGAAAGGAAATGATTTAAATTTCTGGTGTTCAGGAGGTCTGATGTTGGAAAACCATTTATTTCTTACTGCCCTGCTTTATGGAGATGAGGTGCCATTAAAAATAAAGGTCAGTTTTAGTCACAAACTGTAATTGAATGTAATTCTCAGTGATTCCATCAGAAATTATACAAAACACAAATGAAACGGATTCAATTTCTTGAATCATGTTGAGTTGTTCCGACTAGAATCCAGAATCTGGAATCCATCCTATTAATGAAGGATGAGATAAAGGCAGCAAGCAACCTCATTCTGATGGACGGTCTCAATGGAATGCTCCTTTTGTGATTGTTGATGGCATGAAGCTACCTAACTGTCATTGTGAGTGCTGGTCCTGGCATTGTCCACTACCCCAAGCTGCTGTCACCTCTGGTCTGCTGCCAGCCCACAGGAGGTGTCAGTGTTTTCTGTTGTTGTTAGCTAGTGTTTCCCAGAGCAGTAGAACCTGCATCAACTGTTCCAGTTTTGGGTTGGACGGCAAAACCAATAGCCAGCTTGTGAAGCTCCTGGGCAGCTCAGGGCTGTTTCAGGTACACTGGCTATAGA
>NC_057750.1:736357-747240 GCF_004010195.1 Chiloscyllium plagiosum
AGTGCTAAATAAATATTTTTTGTCAGTATTCACACTGGAAAAAGATAATGGGGTTGAGGAGATTACGGAGAAACAGGGGATTGAGGTTCACAAGGAAGAGGTATTAACAATTCTGGAGTGTGTAAAAATAGACAACTCCCCTGGACTATATGGGATTTATCCTAGGATTCTCTGGGAAGCCAGGGAAGAGATTGCCGAGCCTTTGGTTTTGATCTTTATGTTGTCATTGTCTACAGGACTAGTGCCAGAAGACTGGAGGATAGCAAATGTGGTTCCCTTGTTCAAGAAGGGGAGTAGAGACAACCCTGGTAATTATAGACCAGTGAGCCTTACTTCAGTTGTAGGTAAAATGTTGGAAAAGGATATAATCATCACAATAGGAATAAGTTGATTAGGGATAGGCAACACGGTTTTGTGAAGGGTAGGTCGTGCCTCACTAACCTCACTAAATTCCCCACGGTAGACTATTGAAGAAAAAAAACAGAGGCGTGGGATTGAGGGTGATTTAGTGGTTTGGATCAGAAATTGGCTAGCTGAAAGAAGACAGAGGGTGGTGGTTAATGGGAAATGTTCATCCTGGAATTCAGTTACAAAGATCTGTTTGGGTCCACTGCTGTTTATCATTTTTATAAATGACCTGGATGAGGGCGTAGAAGGATAGGTTAGCAAATTTGTGGATGACACTAAGGTCGGTGGAGTTGTGGTTAGTCCAAAGGATGTTGTAGGTTACAGAGGGATATTGATACGTTGCAGAGCTGGGCTGAGAGCTGGTAAGTGGAGTTTAATGTAGTAAAGTATGAGGTTATTCACTTTGGAAGGAGTAACAGGAATGCAGAGTACTGGGATAATGGTAAGATTCTTGGTAGTGTAGATGAGCAGAGAGATCTCGGTGTCCATGTACATAGATCCCTGAAAGTTGCCACCCAGGTTGATAGGGTTGTTAAGAAGGCATACGGTGTGTTAGCTTTTATTGGTAGAGGGATTGAGTTTTGTAACCATGAGATAATGCTGCAGCTGTACAAAACTCTGGTGTGGCCGCACTTGGAGTAATGTGTACAGTTCTGGTCACCGCATTATAGGAAGGATGTGGAAGCTTTGGAAAAGGTTCAGAGGAGATTTACTGGGATGTTGCCTGGTACGGAGGGAAGGTCTTATGAGGAAAGGCTGAGGGACTTGAGGCTGAGGGACTTGCGGCTGTTTTCATTGGAGAGAAGAAGGTGACTTAATTGAGACGTATAACATAATCAGAGGGTTCGATAGTGAGAGCCTTTTTTCCTCAGATGGTGAAGGCTAGCACGAGGGGACATAGTTTTAAATTGAGGGGTGATAGATATAGGACAGATGTCAGAGGTAGTTTCTTTACTCAGAGAGTAGTAAGGGTGTAGAATGGCCTGCCTGAAACAGTAGTAGACTCACCAACTTTATGAGCATTTAAATGGTCATTGGATAAACATATGGACGAGGATGGAATAGTGAAGGATAGATGGACTTCAGATCGGTTCCACAGGTTGGCACAACATTGAAGGCTGAAGGGCCTCTACTGCGCTGGAATGTTCAATGTTCTATATTCTACCTCCTGTAAAACTGGAGACCCAGTTACCATACCGTGTTGGTCAAACACCTCGAAATTACCTAGGAACATAGGAACAGGAGTAGGCCATTCAGCCCCTCAATTTTGTTCTGCCATTCAATGGGATCATGGCTGATCTGTGGCCTAACTCCATATCACTGACTTTGGCCCATATCCCTTAATACTTTTGCTTCACAGAAACTTATATCTCTCAGATTTAAAATTAACAACTGATCCAGCATCCACTGCCAATTGTGGAAGAAGAGTTCCAAACCTCTCCCAGCCTTTGCATGTGGAAGTGCTTCTTGCTATATCTCCTGAACACTCTGGCCCTCAGTCTCAGACTCTGTCACTGGTTCTCGAATCTTCAACCAGTGGAAATAGTTTATCTTTATCTACCCTGGCTTTCCCTGTTACTATCTTGAAGACTTCAAACAGATCACCACTTAAACCTCTACGTTCTGGAGAAAACAGACCAAACATGCATAAACTCTACTCATAACCTGAAGTCCAAATATCATTTTAGTAATCACACATTAAACTCTTTCAATCACATTCTCCACCAAGTACTTAGTTAACTCTTCCTAATTCCAGCACTGCCTTTTTGTATAATATGACTGACTTTAGATAGCAGCTCTCAGAGCAAAGCAATGAATACTTTTGGACATGGCTACAGTTCTACAGTAACATTCTGTATTTATTTTCACAAGATATCTTCACCTAACTGACAATGAAAAGAATGATCATTGGAACTGTTTGGATGTTAATAGTGGGAGGAACATTGGCCAGTAATAATCTCTGCTGTTCTTCTTAGAACAATTTCCTGAGATCATTAACATTTACCTGATTGAAGAATTCTCAATATAAAGACAGATCTGAAAAATAAATCTCATCAGTACTGACCCTCCAACGGTGCAGCACTCCCTCAGTACTGACCTTCTGACAGTGCGGCAATCCCTCAGCACTGACCCTCCAAAAGTGTGGAACTCCCTCAGCCCTGACCCTCCAACAGTGCAGCACACCCTCAGCACTGACCCTCCGACAGTGCGGCACTCTCTCAGCACTGACCCTCCAACAGTGTGGCACTCCCTCAGCACTGACCCTACGACAATGTGGCACTCCCTCAGCACTGACCCTCCAACATACCAGAGCTCCCTCAGCACTGACCCTGACATTGCGGCACATCCTCAGTACTGACCCTCCAACCGTGTGGCACTCCCTCATCACTGACCCTACGACAATGTGGCTCTCCCTCAGCACTGACCCTCCAACAGAGCAGAGCTCCCTCAGCACTGACCCTGACATTGCGGCACACCCTCAGTACTGACCTTCCGACAGTGCGGCACTCCCTCAGCACTGACCCTCCAACCGTGTGGCACTCCCTCAGCACTGACCCTACGACAGTGTGGCATTCCCTCAGCACTGACCCTCCAATAGAGCAGAGCTCCCTCAGCACTGACCCTGACAGTGCAGCACTCCCTCAGCACTGACATGCTGACAGTGCAGCACTCCTTCAGCACTGACCCTCCAACAGTGCAGCACTCCCTCAGCACTAACCCTCTGACAGTGCGGCACTCCCTCAGCACTGACCCTCCAACAGTGTGGCACTCCCTCTGCACTGACCCTCAGATAGTGCAGCACTTCCTCAGCACTGACCCTGCAACAGTGAGGCACTCCCTCAGCACTGACCCTCCGACAGAGCGACACTCCCTCAGCACTGACCCTCCAACAGTGTGGCACTCCCTTAGCACTCACCCTGACAGTGTGGTACTGCCTTAGCACTGACCCTCCGACAGTGCAGCACTCCCTCAGCACTGACCCTCCAATAGTGCAGCACTTCCTCAGCTCTGACAGTGTGGCCCTTCCTCAGCACTGACCTTCTGACAGTGCAGTACTCCCTCAGCACTGACCCTCCGACAGTGCCCACTCCCTCAGCACTGACTCTCCGACAATGTGGCACTCCCTCAGGACTGACCTTCTGACAGTGTGGCACTCCCTCAGCACTGACCCTCCAACAGTGCAGCACTCCCTCAGGACTGGCCCTCCAACAGTGCGGCACTCCCTCACTACTGACCCTCCGACAGTGTGGTACTGCCTCAGCACTGACCCTCCGACAGTGCGGCACTCCCTCAGCACTGACCCTCCAACAATGTGGCACTCCCTCAGCATTGACCCTCCGACAGTGTGGCACTGTCTCAGCTCTGACCCTCCGACAGTGTGGCACTCCCTCAGCATTGACCCTCCGACAGTGTGGCACTCCCTCAGCACTGACCCTACGACAGTGCGGCACTCCCTCAGCATTGACCCTCCGACAGTGTGGCACTGTCTCAGCTCTGAAGTGTTTGTCTGGATCTGATGCTGAAATGTTTGGCTGGAGAGTCGATTAATCATGTTCTCACCCCAAGGGCAGTCTTTCCCTCCCCGAGCTTATTCCTCCCCAACATACGGCCGGGCCTCCTTGTTTAATTGTTAATTCCTCTCTCCTGTGATCACCGTTTAACTTCAATAAGCTGCTTATATCCACATTATCCTGTTTTCCCAGCATGTTAAAGAGCTGTATTTTTCTCCCAATCCTCCTTTGTGCAGTGAAAAACAAGTTTAATTCAGTAATCCCTCCTTCCTAACTTGGCGTTTGACATCAAAGGATAATCTCTTTTGCTGCTCTCTAAATCCTGTCTCAATAACTCCAGAACGGTTGAAAGATGTTTCACAGGGTTTCTCTGTGGAGTCTGACAGGGGGTATATGAGCAGGGGTCAAATTGTCAAACTATTGTGCACAGCTATGAGCTGGGAAGGGTCTTACGAGAGGTTGGAGCTGGTAAAACCATATTGCTTTGTGGGATATGTGTATTTGATTCCACAATTCCAACACCCTCACGCTGGACTGTTCATAATTGATCTATTGCAGATATTTCAATACAGGAAGGATCAAGAGGCACTTTCAAAAGCGTAAAGATCATTTACAAAGATGTTACCAGAAACGTGTTGTTTCTAAACATATTAGGAAAGGTTGGACAGGCTGGTTCTCTATTTCCTTAAAAATTAGACGGACGGGTAACTTCATCAAGGTCTTTAAAACGATGAAAGGTTTTGATAAACTGGACATTTAGAGAATGAGGCTTCCCTACCCAGAGCCCGAGTCTGTTATTGAGTTATAGAGTCATAGAGATGTACAGCACAGAAACAGAATTTCGGTCCAACCCGTCCATGCTGACCAGATATCCCAACCCCATCTAGTCCCACCTGCCAGCACCCGGCCCATATCCCTCCAAACCCTTCCTATTCATATACCCATCCAAATGCCTCTTAAATGTTGCAATTGTACCAGCCTCCACCACATCCTCTGGCACCTCATTCCATACACATACCACCCTCTGTGTGAAAAAGTTGCTGTTTGTGTCCCTTTTAAATCTTTCCCCTCTCACCCTAAACCTATGCCCTCTAGTTCTGGACTCCCCTACTCCTGGGAAAAGACCTTGTCTATTTACCCTATCCATGCTTCTCATAATTTTGTAAACCTCTATAAGGTCACCCCTCAGCCTCCGACATTCCAGGGAAAATAGCACCAACATTTCCCTATATTTCAAACACAGCAAATCTGGCAAGATCCTTGTAAATCTTTTCTGCACCCTTTCAAGTTTCACACCATCATTAATGCAGTATTCAGAAGTGGCCTCACCAGCGTCTTGTACAGCCACAGTGCAATACTCAATACTCTGACCAATAAAGGAAAGCATACCAAACACCTTCTTCACTATCTATCTACCTGCAACTCCACTTTCAAGGAGCTATGAACCTGCACTCCAAGGTCTCTGAGTTCACCAACGCTCCCCAGGACCCTACCATGAAGTGTGAATGTCTTGATAGGAGTACTCTGATCCACCCACTTCTTTGGGTGGAACCTATGCTATAGCAGCTGCCTTTAATCTCTTCCTTTGTTAATGCCTGTCTGGTCTTTCTCCATCACTGAAAAGCTCCATCCCAGACAGCATCCTGGTGAATCCCCTCTGTGCCCCCTCCAGTACCATCACATCCTTCCTATAGTGTGGGGACCAGAACTGCACACAGTCCTCCAGCCGTGGTCAAACCAAAGTCCTGTACAGCTCCAACATCACCTCCTGACTCTTGTACTCAATATCTTGGCTAATAAATTCAAGTATTGGACATTATCCACTTTATCTATCAGTTCATGTGCCTTCAAATATCCATCAAGTCCCCATGATCCTCTGCACTTCCAGTGTCCCACCATTTACCATGTACTGCTACACCATGTTAGATCTCCCAGAATACACAAGCCCACACTTGTCAGGATTGACTTCCATTTACTGCTGTTCAGATCCCCTGAGGCAGACATCCAGGATACACACTGATTACAAACCAAAACAAACTGCAGATGCTGTAAATCAGAGACTAAAACAGAAATTGCTGGAAAAGCTCAGCAGGTCTGGCAGGGTCTGTGGAGAGGAATCAGAGTTCACGTTCTGGGTCAAGTAACCCTTCCTCAGAAGTGATCTCACAAGTGATGTGTCTCACAGAGAGCCCAGCCTGACAAAGCAACATTTACCACTCAGTTGTAGTGGCTTTTCAGCATTAGGTTGGCTTAAACGTGCATAAATTTGCAGAACTTTAAACGTGAATTATATTCGGAGGAAACAGTTTCCACAATTATTTGTGTTGGTTTAAACATTCAGCTCGTGAATACAGTCACACCCTCGAATCAAATTAATCCTGGTGAGGTTCTCTAATTGCTTCTGTTTGTGAGCTTCAAGTGGGCTTTCAAGTGAAGTTGGTTCTTCAGACACAAGGGTTGTAATAGGCACCGCTTAAATGCTTTCAAATTATTTAATTTATTAATAACTAGACTACCTGTTTGTTGTGACTTGATACTGAGTTCTCTCTTGGAGAGAGGTTGTCAGGTGGTCACAGGCTAATTGAATAGTGTGAACACTCTTCCCAGAATTGAACAGAGTACTCTAAGTGTGGCCTCACCAAAGTCTTATAAAGCTGCAACATGACATCCTGACCCTTGCACATTCAATTCCCTGATCAATAAACGTAAGCATGGCTTCGACCTTCTTTACCATGTCCACTGTCAGGGAGCTATGGAGCCCAAGATCCCTCTGTTCGGGGTCCTGCCATTAACTGTATCCTTTTCCTTCACATGTTTTCAATAAATTAAAACTCCAGTGATGGCTGACATTGATTTTTCTTGTGGTATTTTAATTATATTTAGCTATTAACTGAACAATACCAAATTACAACTCTTAAATGTAAAAGAATGTTTTTAATGCAGATTGCATTTCATTTCATTCTTAAATCACAGAATCACAGGCATGTTGAAGTACAGAAGAAATACAATCTCCTGCTTTCTGCTCACACCCTTACACCATATTTTCATTGGAAAATATTGCCTGATGATGCTGCTTCTCTCCTGTGCTCAGCAGTTTGTAAATGTCCTCACGTGGAACTTCAAACACTAACTTCAATTCAGGAAACCAGTCTGAGTTTCACCTGAATTGTTGGTCAGAGCTGAGGAGGGGAAGACCACAGCTCTTCATAGAAGGCTCCAAATCACTGAAACTGTCACCGAGACAGGGGACGATTCGCTAATCAACTTCCCAGCTCAGCGAACACACCCACAACCACAGCAACTAGCACCTGAGCTTGAATGGACTGAAGGGATAGCACAAGCCCAGGTTCCTGACTGGGGTGTGTATTCCAATGGTTTGATTCGACACACTCAGTAACTGGCTATAACTCTGCCACAGGCCAACAGACTGGGTAGGAGGGGCAAGAGGCCATTCAGCCCCTTGACCCTGCCTTACCCTTCTAGAATGTCGCAGTTGATCTCTTTGTTGTGCTGTACATCTCTATGACTCTGCGACTCTGCGTTGTTAACACAGGTGGAGAGGTCCATGTTGAGGTGGGGACCTGATTGAAGCCTACAAAATCATGAGAGGTATAAACTGGGTGGATAGCAAGAAGTGTTTTCACAGAGTCGGGGACTCAATTACTCAGGGTCACAAGTTCAAAGTGAGAGAAAAGGTTTAGGGAAGATATGTGTGGGAAGTTCTTTACGCAGAGAGTGCTGGATATCTGTTACACGTTGCTAGTGGAGGTGGCAGAGGCAGGTACGATAGCGTCATTTAAGATGTATCTAGACATATACATGATGGGCAGGGAGCAGAGGGATACAGATCCTTGGAATATAGGCGTCAGGTTTAGATAGAGGATCTGGATCGGCACAGGCTTGGAGGGCCGAAGGGCCTGTTCTTGTGCTGTAACATTCTTTGGTCTTTGTGTTTTTGGAGTCTGCTGGCATATCTCACAGTCTGGGATTATATTATACTTTCATGTTGAATATTTTCCTGTATATTTCACCCCTGATGTAGGTGGCAGGGTATTCTGATATTGACAGCATCTATCTGCTGGGTGACTGCAACATGCTGAGACTGTGGCCTGACATATCATGGTGATGAAACAGCTCAATTAGCAAAACCCCTTTGTATTTCCCATGTTGAATCCAAGGGAGAGAGTTGGACAAATAACTATAGAGCCAAGGAGTCAGAGAGATGTACAGCATGGGAAGAGAGCCATCAGGCCGACTCATCCATGCTGGCCTGATGTCCTAAATTAATCTAGTCCCATTTGCCAGCACTTGGCCCATATCCCTCTAAACCCTTCCTATTCATATACCCATCCAGATGCCTTTTAAATGCTGTAATTGTACCAGCCTCCACCACTTCCTCTGGCAGCTCATTCCATACACGTACCACCCTCTGTGTGAAAAAGTTGTCCCTTAGGTCTCTTTTATATCTTTCCCCTCTCACCCTAAACCTATGCCCTCTAGTCTGGACTCCCCCACCCCCCAGGGAAAAGACCTTGTCTATTTAAATCTTGAAAGCAAGTTCAAGTGCGTGGAGACCACACAACAGGGACACTCTGATGATGCTTTTTTGGAGAATCAGGGAAACAGAGAATGTAACTGCCACTGCGTCTCAGTGAGCTATCTGCCTCTCCTTGTTCAGGTCTGAGTCAGGAACTTTTGTTTACCCTGTCCTGCAACTCCACACTGTGTACACCAGATGGCAGTCTACTCCACATGTTAACAACAAATAAGCTCAGTAAGTTCACAAAAACATCCAGACAACATTTCACTGGGACAACAGGGAATTACTGTCCTGTCTCTCAGTCTGCAACACAAAACTCTCCATCTTCATAAATGTGATGGATAATTGCACCACATTTAGCCCCCAGTTAAATTAAATTGATTTAAAACACAGATTACACCTCCTGCAAAATAGATTTCCAGAATAGTCAATCCATGTAATATTTTGTAAATTCCACTTTGTAAATAGAACCTGTCTGACTCAAGATACAGACAGACTGTAACCTCACACCTTCGATGCATTGTCTGAACTGAGATGTCACTTTTTTTTATAAAACCTTAAGTTATCTTGAGAATGTGACTTATGGGTGGCACCGTGGTTAGCACTGCTGCCCCACAGGGCCAGAGACCTGGGTTCAATCCTTGCCTCAGGTACCTGACTGTGTGGAGTTTGCACATTCTCCCTGTGTCTGCATGGGTTTGCTCCGGTTTCCTCCCACAGTCCAAAAATGTGCAGGTCAGGTGAATTGGCCATGCTAAATTGCCTGTAGTGTTAGGTGAAGGGGCAAACGTCAGGGAATGGGTCTGGGTGAGTTGCGCTTCGGTGTGGACTTGCTGGGCTGAAGGGCCTGTTTCCACACTGTAAGTAATCTAAGTAAAAGTGGTTCTGGGATTTACATATTAATGAACTGAAACCTGTAACCCATTCTAAAAGATGAAAGACCTAACAGCAATCTAGAATCAATATATCGTTTCAGTTGCATGACAGTGTAACCTTTTGCTATAAATTGTGTTTTATGGTCCTGCTCAACAACCACCTGATAAAGGAGCAGCGCTCTGAAAGCTAGTGCTTCCAATTAAACCTGTTGGACTATAACCTGGTGTTGTGTGATTTTTAACTTTGTATACCCCAGTCCAACACTAGCTCCTCCACGTCATACAAAATAGATGTTAGTTCCTTAAATTAAAAATTGGTGAGAGACAGTCACCTTGAAATTCCTCAAACCCACCCACACACTGCCCATCTCCCTCAAACACTCCACCAATTTCCCTCAATCACTCTCTCCCTCACTCCCTCAATCACTCTCTTCCTAACTTCCTCAATCACTCCCCACCTCTCTCAATCACTCTCTCCCTCACTCATTCTCTCCCTCACTCCCTCAATCACCCTCTCCCTAACACTCTCCATCATTCACTCCCTATCTCCCTCAATCCTATCTCTCTCACTACTTTTCTCCTGCCCCTAGTGCTGTTGCTAATATGTATAACCTCAGGAGAATGAGTTGGCTGTGTTGTCTATAGGACGATTACTCTGGTGTGTTGGACTGACTGAAGGGAAGCTCAAGGTGCTATGTTGCTGCAGTATTTATTGAGTTGCTGGTATTTATTACATAAAGTGAATGTTGTGCCTGTGACAGCAAGGAGGGGTTCAATCTTTGCCTGGTCTTCCTGAGTGAAGCCAACAGATGGAGGTATATTACAGGTTATTGAGCAGGATTCTCTCTCTCTCTCTGGGAACCAGGCTTAGTGTTTTAGCTGCTCAGAGTGTGGGGGCTCGGGGTGGTGGAGGGGTCTTTGAAGCTGTGGACCCTCTGAACTGCATCCCTCCCTCATCCTTTTCAGGGTAGTTATAAACCCACCCCACTGCAAGGCAAGGGCGACACATATCCTTCCCTCAGTTGAACCAGGTGGGTTTATCTTTGACAGAATGAAACAAAATTAAAATAATGCTGATGCTGGAAATCAGAAACAAAAATCAGAAAGTGCTGGAGAAACTCAGCAGCTCAGGCAGCCTCTGTGCAGAGAGAAAGCAGATTCAGTGTTTCAAGTCTGACATGATACATTTTTGTGGAGCTCCTGAGTCAGTAACAGCAGGTATTTTTGTTACTGAGGGTGGATTATCATTCTATCAGTTTATTTTTACAATTTAACCTCCAGCAGCAGCCTCAGTAGTGCGATTGCGCTGATCCTGTGGGTTAACTTGCCCAGTGACATGAGCACAGCATCTCCGTCTCCACCTCAGAAGTCATCAGAAATAATCTAAATCTGGAGTATTCATCCGACCCCATGGTGACCTCGCACACCAACTATATCATCCCCAGAACCTCAGCTGACAATACCCCCCTGTGCCCCCTTCCCTCCTCCCCATTCTCTCTCACCCCCTCCCCCACCCCCATTGCCCTTACCCCCTCCCCACCCCCATTC
>NC_057750.1:752228-755861 GCF_004010195.1 Chiloscyllium plagiosum
AACACACACACATGCACACACACAGACACAAATAAAAACACACGCTTGCAGATACACACATATACACGAATGCACACAGACACACATACACAGACACACACATATGCACGCACACACACAGACACATACAATCACACATATGCACACACATAAACACATATACACTGACACACACAGACACAAACACACACAGGCATGCACACACACACGCAGACACATAAACACGTGCACACACAAACACGCAGGCGTGTGTACACACACGCACAGACACACATGCACACAGACACGTGCACACAGATATACAGACACATGCACGCACACTCACATATACACACACATACACACACACACAGACACACACTTGGTGCTGTAGCATTTTAAATCTCTTTCTCCAGTTGGATCTCAAATTCAGTGTGGTCAAGTAAACATGGCCTCAAAATTGGACATTAGAACATAGAACATTACAGTGTAGTACAGGCCCTTCGGCCCTTGATGCTGTGCCGACCTGTGGAACCAATCTGAAGCCCATCCCACCTACACTATTCCATTTTCATTCATGTGCCTATTCAATGACCATTTAAATACCTTTAAAGTTGGTGAGTCTACTACTGTTGCAGGCAGGGCATTCCACGCCCCTACTACTCTCTGAGTAAAGAAACCACCTCTGACATCTGCCCTATATCTATCACCCCTCAATTTAAAGCTATATCCGCTCAAGTTAGCCATCACCATCTGAGGAAAAAGGCTCTCACTGTCCACCCTATCTAACCCTCTCAATTAAGTCACTTCCTTCTCTCAATTAAGTCCCTTAGCCTTTCCCTGTAAGACTTTCCATCCATACCAGGCAACATCCTAGTAAATCTCTGAAGCTTTTCCAAAGCTTCTAATCCTTCCGATAATGTGGTGACCAGAACTGTACACAATACCCCAGGTGCGGCCGCACCAGAGTTTTGTACAGCTGCAGCATGATCTCATGGTTCCGAAACTAAACAACTGCCAGCAACTATCGGCTCCAGAGAACACTGGAAACAAAGGTCAAAGAGGTCACAAAGGTTCAAGAGAACCTCTTGTCTAACCAGCCCGAGGGTTGTGTATTGGTGAGGTGTCAATCAGACATTCTGGCATCTTGGCTGCCTGAGTCTGTGCACTTTACACCTCCCCGGCATTGCATGGTTTGATCTCATGAGTTGAAACTTTATTGCTGGAACAGCACAGCAGGTCAGGCAGCATCCAGGGAACAGGAGATTCGACGTTTCGGGCACAGGCCCTTCTTCAGGACCCTATTGGCCAAATGCCACATTCTAGAAAGTCCAGTGTGAGGAGGGTTAAAGACACACACCCACCTGCAAATTGGTCCCTCAATGAAGACTCAGTGAAGATTTGGCTGCCCCAACATCGACCACCTGGAGAAAAAGAGTGAAGATTGATTCTGAGCTATGAGAGTGACCTTTGTGGAAGAGAACTAGTCCTAGGTCAGAGAGGAAGGAGATGCTAATGGCCAAGCTCAAACGTATGGAACATTGTGGGTAACGTCCTTTCTCAAACAGATAGAGCTGGATAGAGAGTAAAATACTGTGGGAATTTGGGAAATGCTCACACGGTGTTTTTAATGAGAAATATATTGTTAATAAATTCATGTTGAACCACAAACCAAATTCTGTGTCTCTGGGGTGAAATAGTTATCATATTTAAACTGGTCAAAGTGTTCTAACATGAACAAAGTCATCCTCCACTGTTTAAACAAAAAAGCAGTGTAAACACAGCTCATGATAAGTTTAAGTAAAATCGCAGAGATCCCTTCCACTACCCTTGGCTTAAAGCAGGCATTTGTCCCATTTCAGCCCAGAATCCAAATCCACAACAATAGATAAATTAAAAAATTACAGCATGAATGTACTCCGGGTAATGTCCACATTGTACTCCAGGTGGACTGGGAATCCAGGAACTTATTTAAACAGAGAGGGATTGCAGAGGGATCTGGGTGACCTTATCCATGAATCCCAAAGTTTGTCTTTAGGTACAGCAAGTAATTAAGAAGCTGTTTATTGTAAGTGGAATGGAATATAAAAACTAGGAAGGTTTGATTTAGTTGTGCAGGGTATTGGTGAGACCATATCTGCGATACTATGTCCAGTTTTGTTTTCCTTACTTCTTAAAAAAAAGTATTCATTTTGCAGGATGTGGGTGTTGCTGGCTGGACCCAGTATTTATTACCCTGTCCCTAGTTGCCCCTTGAGAAGGTGGGGGTGAGCTGCCTTAATGAACCGCTGCAGTCCATGTGCTGTAGGTTGACCCACAATGTCCTTGGGGAGGGAATTCCAGGATTCTGACCGAGAGTCAGTGAAGGAACGGCGATATATTTCCAAGTCGGGATGGTGTGGGGCTTGGAGGGGAATTGAATTGAATTGAATTTATTGTCACATGTACCAAGGCCCAGTGAAAAGCTTTGTTTTGCTAGTAATACAGGTAGATCATAGAGTTAAATAGCATAGATAAGTAAATTGTAGGTAAACAGTAGCAAAATTAAATTAACTAAATTACAGCGTTCGCAAGCTGAGGGAGGGGGGTGGATCTTCTGGATTTGAAGAGATATCAAATAAGTGCTTTGTTAACATATGTTGGTGACTGGGTACAGGGGAATTCAGAATCGATGTAGCTTGATTTTGAAGCCTCACAGTCGAAATGCCCTCTAATTAATTTTGTTATTTATGGACAAGATGAAATCCGTGACCCAGAAATACAAGTCCAATTATCTCGATTACGGTGAAAGCCTGGAGGATAATGAGGCAAGACGAGGGCAATTGGTTTAAGACTTTGCCACTTACCCCGTCGGTAGGAACCCAAGGATTTAAACCTGGGGCAATGGACTCCAGCTTTAAGACATGGGAGAACAAAGGAATTCTGTGTCTGGGAGATTTGTTCGAGGGAGAGGTCCTGATGTCATGCAGTCAGTTAAGTCAGAAATATGGATTGTCCAATAGGGACCTTTTCTGATATTTCCAGATAAGGGACCTCTACAGAGGAAGACCATACGCCTGGCCCAGTGTTATAAATCAGACGTGGAGAAAAGGTTACTCCGGTGTACGGGGACTCTTTCACTACTACTTCATATCATTTACAGAAAGGCCATGCTCTGGGGGATATGGAAGGACTCTGTAAGATGTGGAACCGAGAGTTAGGATAGGACAAGATGAGACGTGAAGGTTCAATTGGGGCGATTGAGAGTTATAGGGTAGCCAGGAAGGACCTGAAGAGAGAGCTAAGAGCAGCAAGGAGGGGACATGAAAGGTCCTTAGTCGGTAGGATTAGGGAAAACCCTAAGGCTTTCTATAGGTATGTTAGGAATAAAAGAATGACTAGGGTAGGAATAGGTCCAGTCAAGGATAGTAGTGGGAAGTTGCGTGTGGAGGCGGAAGAGATTGGGGAGACACTGAATGAATACTTTTCTTCAGTATTTACTCAGGAACAGGGCATTGTCGTCGAATGGATGGCTTTGAGGTATGTAGAGAAGAGGTGTTGGAAATCCTGGAAAAGGTGAAAATAGATAAGTCCCCTGGGCCCGATGGCATTTATCCTAGGATTCTCTGGGAAGCAAGGGAAGAGATTGCAGAGCCATTGGCCTTGATCTTTATG
>NC_057750.1:756488-762125 GCF_004010195.1 Chiloscyllium plagiosum
AAGTTTTCCTTCATTGAACGGGGTATTGAGTACAAGAGTTGGTAAATAATGATGCAGTTGTATAAGACTTTGGTGCGGCCGCATCTGGAATATTGTGTGCAGTTTTGGTCGCCATATTATAGGAAGGATGTGGAGGCACTGGAACGGGTGCAGAGGAGGTTTACCAGGATGTTGCCTGGTATGGAAGGAAGATCGTATGAGGAAAGACTGAGACACTTGGGGCTGTTTTCATTAGAGAAAAGAAGGTTTAGGGGTGACTTGATTGAGGTGTACAAGATGATTAGCGGGTTAGATAGGGTTGACAGTGTGAACCTTTTCCCGCGTATGGAGTCGGGTATTACAAGGGGGCATAGCTTTAAATTAAGGGGGGGTAGATATAGGACTGAAGTTAGGGGTAGGTTCTTCACTCAGCGAGTCGTAAGTTCATGGAATGCCCTGCCAGTAGCAGTGGTGGACTCTCCCTCTTTATGGGCATTTAAGCGGGCATTGGATAGGTATATGGAGGATAGTGGGTTAGTATAGGTTGGTGGGCTCGGATCGGCGCAACATCGAGGGCCAAAGGGCCTGTACTGCGCTGTATTCTTCTATGTTCTATGTTCTATGTTCTAGGACATTTCACCGGAGATATGGGAAGATATCTGGGGGAATGTAAGGAAAATTTCAGTATGTAACAGCGCACAGGCTATGCAATTGAAGATCTTACACAGGGCTCATATGGCATCAAAAAGGCTAGCTAAGTTTAAGAGAGGAGTGTCACCAGAATGTCCCAAATGTAAAATTAATATAGGCACTCTCACACATTGTTATTAGTCATGGTGCAAGATCCAAAGATATTGGAGTGCTATAGTAAGGGAGTTAAAGGACATTCCGGGGACTGAAATTAACATGGACCCGTAATTCTTCTTTTGGGGCTGCCAAACTTGCCCGCTCTGGGACAACATGGGAAAAGACTGAGTAATATCCTTGCTCCCCCAAGGTTCCCTTTCAAATATGGTGGACGACAAAACTGAACAGTTTTATAGGACATGGCGGCTTTTTTAAAATTACATTGAATTTTAAAATTGCTGACTTTTTGGCAATATTAGTCAGGGCCATGGTATAGCCGTGAGAAACTTTATGGATGCCTGTTGGGACCCAGGAGGAGGAGATTGGAAGGAGAAGAATATGGGTACTCTAGGGGGTACTCCCAAGGATGGGAGCCCCAGTGGAGGTGTGATGAGTAAGACATCATATAATTTAAGTAACTTGAATGAAATTTAAACTTGTATTTATTCAATATATTTGTAGTTTAGTTTTAGTTAAGTAGATAGGTTTGTTTTGGTAGAATAATGGGTTGTTTAGTAACAATGGTGCTATGTTACGGCCTTGTTCTTTGCACTGTTTTTTTCTGTTTTGATGGGGTTTTTTTCTTTATATATAAATGTTTTGTAAAATATTTAAAAAGGCTTTTCAATAAAAATATTTCTAAATAAAAAGCAGCAAAAACAAAAACACAGGTACAGGCGAATGTTAAGAGTTTGTGAGTCCAATCAGTATTCTAACAACAATAGGGTAGAAACTGTTGTGAAACCGGCTGGTGCGTGTGTTCAGGCTTCTGTACCTTCTCCCTGATGGTAGAGGTTGTAGAAAAGCATTGCCAGGGTGGGATGGAAAAATTGAGAATGCTGGCGGCCTTTCCCTGACAGTGGGCCTGGTAGATGGATTCTGTAGATGGGAGGTTGGCCTTTGTGATTGTCTGGGCCGAGTTCCCCACTCTCTGTAACCGTCTCCGATCTTGAATGGTACAGTTGCCATAGCAGGTAGTGATACATCCAGACAGAATGCTCTCGATGGCGCACCTATAGAATTTGGCAAGGGTATTCGCCATCATGCCAAATGTCCTCAGCTGCCTGAGGAAGAAGAGACATTGTAACCAGTGTGTCCACATGAAGAGTCCAAGAAAGCTACTTGCAGGGTAGTGTTCCCATGTATCTGCTGTCCTTGCCCTTCTGGTCCTGGGTTTGGAAGGTGTTTGAGGATCTTTGGTGAATCTCTGCAGTAGATCTTGTAGATGGTGCACACTGCTGCTACTGAGTGTCGGTGGTGGAGGGAGTGGGTGTTTGTGGATGTGGGGCCAATCAAGTGTCGAGCTTCTTGAGTGTTTGTTGGAGCTGCCCCCATCCAGGGCAAGTGGGTAGTATTCCATCACAATCCTAACTTGTGCCTCGTAGATGGTGGGACAGGGCTTTGGGGGGTCAGGAGGTTACTTGCTGCAGGATTCCCAGCCTCTGACCTGATCCTGTAGCCACTGTATTTATGTGCTGAGTCCAGCTGAGTTTCAGATCAATGATAACTCCCAGGATGTTGATAGTGGGGGAATCAGTGATGGTAACACATTGAATGTCAAGAAGTGGTGATTAGATTATCTCTGATTGGTGATGGTCATAGCCTGGCATTTATGTGGCACCAACATTATTTGCCACTTGTAAGCCCAGGCCTGGACATTGTCCAGATCTTGTTGCATTCGGACATGGACTGCTTCAGTATCTGAGGAGTCACGAATGGTGCTGAACGTTGTGCAATCATCAGTGAACATCCCCATTTCTATGGAGGGAAGGTCATTGATGAAGCAATTGAAGATAGTTTAAGAAAGGGTATCGTTAAATTGAAAGGAGATTGAGAGAAGGTTAACTTAACCGAGTCCTGAGCTGAAGGAAGGACATTATGAGGAACCTGGTGCACAGGTTGGACCTGTGTCCAATAGCATTTAGACAAATGCTATTGTGGGCGGTACGGTGGCACAGTGGTTAGCACTGCTGCCTCACAGCGCCAGAGACCCAAGTTCAATTCCCGCCTCAGGCGACTGACTGTGTGGAGTTTGCACGTTCTCCCCGTGTCTGCGTGGGTTTCCTCCGGGAGCTCCGGTTTCCTCCCACAGTCCAAAGATGTGCAGGTTAGGTGAATTGGCCATGCTAAATTGCCCGTAGTGTTAGGTGAAGGGGTAAATGTATGAGTATGGGTCTGGGTGGTATACGCTTCGGCGGGTCGGTGTGGACTTGTTGGGCCGAAGGGCCTGTTTCCACACTGTAAGTAATCTAATCTAAATGAGAGGGGATCTCACTGAAGCATGTTAATCCTGAGGGGACTGCATGAAAAGATGTTTCCTTTCCTTTCCTTGGAAAGTCAAAAATTAGGAGACACATTTTAAAAATATGGATACTCCCACTTAAGATGGAGCTGAGGAGAATTTTCTGTTCTCCAGGGGGATCTTCCCAAAGTGAGCAGTTGTTGGTGAGAAGGGATTGGCTCACTGAAGATTTTTGCAGTTGAGTTGGGTGATTTTGGACTGGTAACGGAGTGAGTAATTAATGGGGGGGGGGGGAGGGGGGAATGTAAAGCAGGGGGAGTAGGCAGAAAAGTGGACTTCAAACCACAGTTAGACGAGCCGTGATATCATCAAATTGAGGGGGGAATGGCCTCTTCCAGCTCCAGTGATCCTTTGTTGATATGGTCACCAGGTGAACTCACACAACTGCAGTGCATCTCCCAAAGGATCTTTGTGTCTTACAGCAAAAACAGACACAAATGGGTCTGGGTCCCTTCAACAGATTCAAAAGCGACAGTTAGAGTATTTTTTATATCCTGCATGTTTGCTAGACCAGAAACTCTGTATAGCTGTCAAAACCCCAGCGATTTTCAATTTAAATGTAATTTGCCTGTCACTTTTAGAACGTAATCAGTAATAGGGGTAATTGTATGGATTACTTTGTGTAGAAGTGGATAATTTTCTCTAAATTAATAATTATCTGTCACTGTAGTGAAAAAGAAAATATTTTCATTCTGCTAATTTTAGAATTTCTCAAAGGAAAACATTCTTCAGCATCAGGTGGGGTTCAAGAACTTAATTTTCCTCTTTGTCTCATCTGATGTCTCTTGTCTATATTTATAATCTAATTTACGTTGATATGGCAACAACTAGATTTCATCAATTAGTTTATCCCAGTCAGTGATCATCTCGAAAGCAGAAATTGCTGGAAAAGCTCAGCAGGTCTGGCAGCATCCGTGGAGAGAAACCAGAGTTAACGTTTCGGGTCCAGTGTGTTCTGAGGAAGGATCACCAGACCTGAAACATTACTCTGACTTCTGTCTAATGTCACTGCCAGACCTGCTGAGTTTTTCCAACAATTACTATTTTTGTTTCTGATTTACAGTATCTGCAGTTTTTCGCTTTTTATTTAGTAATGGTCTTGGTGCATGTTGCGTGGGTTAAAACCAGGGACAGTGCAATCCTAGTTAAGGGAACTGTTCATCGCAAACCATGTGCTGGCCTTGAGGTGGGAACAGCTCAGGTACACAGCCTGATTCCAGAGCTGCAAGGGTTAAATAATGACGACTTGACTCACAGCCTGAGGTTAGAAACTTCGACAGTGATCCCATCACCTCCTCTGTTTACTGACTTGCCTTGACTCCTAATGAAGCCTCATCAGCTCTTATCCCTGTTTTCAAATCCCTTCATTTCCTCACCCCCTTTCCTACCTCTGTAACCTCCTGCAGTTCTCCAACCCTCTACGATCTCTGCATTCCTCCCATTCTGACTCCTTCAGCACCTCCAAGTTCAATCACTCCACCTTTGGGCTATCTTAAATTCAGGAAATCTTTCCCTCAAATTCTCCACCTCTCAGATATTCGTTGAAACCTGCTTGTTTTGACCAAATTTCTCCTGATATGGTTCAATATTGAATTGCGTTTGATAACACTGTAGTAAGCCTTTACCTCACTGAAGGTGCTATTCAAATGTATTTTGTTGTATGTGCTTTTAATGAAACAGCTTGGACACACATCTGAGCTCTCCAAGCCCAGAGGAAGGGACACTCCCACTGCACTTCTGAAGCCTGTATTCTATTGTACTTATAATAATCAATGGGTTCTATTGGGTAAATCCACAAAATATCTCCCCTCCGGTGTGGGATTTCAGAACAAGGAAACAGAAC
The DNA here is from genome assembly GCF_004010195.1 of Chiloscyllium plagiosum. Lineage (NCBI taxonomy): Eukaryota > Metazoa > Chordata > Chondrichthyes > Orectolobiformes > Hemiscylliidae > Chiloscyllium > Chiloscyllium plagiosum. The sequence goes on from NC_057750.1 coordinate 761,459, forward strand.
TTTAAACACTCAAACACCAACGCTCAGTAGCAGCAGTGTGTACCAGCTACAAGATGCACGGCAGAAACTCTCCAAAGATCCTCAGGCAGCACCTTCCAAAACCATGACCACTTCCATCTAAAAGGACAAGGGCAGTAGATACATGGGAACACCACCCCATGCAAGTTCCCCTCTTAATCGCTCTTAGAGGGGTATCTGGGCTGGTTAACATACAATATGTATAACAAATATATTCATCTTCATGATTCGGAGGTGCCGGTGTTGGACTGGGGTGTACAAAGTTAAAAATCACACAACACCAGGTTATAGTCCAACAGGTTTATTTGGAAGCACACTAGCTTTCGGAGCGACGCTCCTTCATCAGGTGATTGTGGAGGGCTCGATCGTAACACAGAATTTATCGCAAAAATTTGCAGTGTGATGTAACTGAAATTATACATTGAAGAATTGATTGTCTGTTAAGCCTTTCATCTGTTAGACTACAATGATAGTTTCACTTCTTTCATGTGTAAATCACAAAACACTTTTTTTAAAAAGTTTTTTAAAGTTAAAAAAAGGGTTTTGTGATTTACACATGAAAGAAGTGAAACTATCACTGTATTCTAACAGATGAAAGGCTTAACAGACAATCAATACTTCAATGTATAATTTCAGTTACATCACAATG
>NC_057750.1:763144-788532 GCF_004010195.1 Chiloscyllium plagiosum
TTTGCTATAAATTCTGTGTTACGATCGAGCCCTCCACTATCACCTGATAAAGGAGCGTCGCTCCGAAAGCTAGTGTGCTTCCAATTAAACCTGTTGGACTATAACCTGGTGTTGTGTGATCTATATTCATCTTCAATAGAGTAAAGCAACTTCCCATCCTGACTTGGAAGTATATCACCGTTCCTTCAGTGTGGTTGGGTCCTGGAACTCCCTCTCTAAGGGCATTGTGGGTCAACCCACAGCACATGGACTGCAGCGGTTCAAGAAGGCAGCTCAAACCCACCTTCTCAAGGGGCAATTAGGGACGGGCAGTAAATACTGGGCCCAGCCAGGGAGGTTTACATTCAACAAGTGATTAAGAAATATTAGAATGAGATTATTTAGGAGTAAAATGTAGAACAAAAACGTCTGGTAGCAAAAAAATTGGGAGATCTGAGCAACCAGACAGGGATTGTTGTGCTTGATGGAGGGTAAGAGACAGATGGAGCAAATAAACCTCAGACCAACAGAATGGAGGAAAGGGGGAGAAATGGGTTGAAGGGTTATGGGCAGTGGGCAGGAAAATAGAATTGAGGCTGAGATGAGATCAGCCAGGATTGTGTTGAATGTTGGAGCAGACTTGAGGGGTTGAATGGCCTCCTCCTTCCCCTAGATCTTCTGTTCTGAGCATGCTGACCAACCAGGGGTGACCCATGGGATGGAAACATAACCAGGAACTGGGATTGAGAGTATGGCGCTGGAAAAGCACAGCAGGCCAGGCAGCATCCGAGGAGCAGGAGAATCAATGTTTCAGGCATAACGGCCTTTTGCCCGAAACGTCAGTATTCCTGCTCCTCGGATGCTGCCTGACCTGCTGTGCGTTTCCACCACCATACACTTAACACTTCTCCAGAATCTGCAGTCCTCACTTTCGCCGTAAACTGGGATTGTCTCGCTCTCACGGCCAGTGGTGTAACCAGCCCAGGAAGGAGCCTGACTGGGAGCCGCATCAGCCACACATCAAAGCTGGAATCTGTCTTAGGGACAGCTCAGTACCTGGTGTATCAGAGAGCCAAGGTCGGGTGAGGAGGAGGGGGGGAACCGGATTTCTAAACTTGCAACTCTGTGGAAACAATACACTAAATTGCACAGGCATCAGTTTTAATTTCCTGTCTAATTAAGTGTGAAAGAATATAATAACGTTCCGAATTAAATAAGATTTCTACGGAGATCTTAATGCATTATTTGTTCAAACCAACAAGGACAAAGAGCGTTGGGAATCACATTAACAATGGATGACATCGGGGTAGCTATATGTTCATGTTTCTCTGTGACCTTTGGACATTGCAAATGAACAACTGCGCCTGGGCCTAGCATCCAGCTCCAATCAGTTTGAGCTTGGGGTTAAGTTGTTTTGCAAATTTGCAGCATGGAGCCTGAATCTTAAACCTGTCTTTTTGTTTCTTTTCTGTCTCATTTTAATAGCAATGTTCAAGGCCAATACTGTCATTCTCCGTCTGGACCAGATGGAGTCTCGAGCACTGGAAAAAAAAATCCCTTTGCTTAGTTGGTAAACTCCTGTCCAAAAGGGGAGGAATCGGAGCGTGGAATGATGTTTGGTTCTGGTGACTGTGCGCAGCACTCCCTCCAAGAGCGACATGTCCTGCCTAATGTGTGACAGTGTCTGAACATGCCCAGCTATTTGAGAGCATCAAGCCTTGAACATTACTCTGATGGCTGGCCTTTCCCACACACAAATGCTGAGCCAGTTCTGTGACATTTCGAGTTAATTTTTAATCTCCGGGTCTGAATATTTTCACAGCTCATTTCTCACACAAATTAACGTCCTTCACATCTGAATGGACGGTTATCTCCCATTGCAAGTTGCATCTATTTACCATCATTTACACCCTTGTAATGGCTGCTGCTTGTTTCTGAAATGAAAGTTCAAGTCTACGACCTGACAATTTGTAACAATCATGCTGAAGTAATGAATACATTTTCAAATGCATTGCCAATCCTTCCCCAACATCACTGCTCTTCCCAGCTTGAGGAAACTTTCTCCCAGTCTCAACACCACCAACCCAGACCCTTCTATACTCTCTCTTAGAATTACAGAATGCTGCTAGTACAGAAAGAGGCCACTTAGCCACAAGCATGCTAGTTCTCCAGCAGAGCAGTTCAATTAGTGCCACCCCCCACCCACCTTTGATCAGAGTTCCACAATATGGAAAACTTTTCAATCCCTTTTTGCAAATGACAGTCGAATCCGTAGCGATCACACTCTCAGGCAGAACATTCTAGATCCAAACCAATTGTTGAAAAAAAAGGCTTTTCCTCATATCGCTTCTTTGCTATTTGTCTTAAATAGATTCGTGATGGTGGCTCACCCACTCCAATTGGTTTTCTTTACTCTTTTCTCTCTTTATTTTTAGTGTGACAATGCTGCTCCTTTAACAAGCTTATAGATGCCCTACAGTGTGGAAATGGGCCCTTTAACCCAACAGGTCCACTCTGATCCTCCCAAGAGTAGCCCACACAGACACATTGCCCTATATTTATCCCTGACTAATGCACCTAACCTACACATCCCGGAACACTATGGACAATCTCCCATGGCCAATACACCCTAACCTACACATCCCGGAACACTATGGACAATCTCCCATGGCCAATACACCCTAACCTACACATCCCAGAACACTATGGACAATCTCCCATGCCCAATTCACCCCAACCTACGCATCCCGGAACACTATGGACAATCTCCCATGCCCAATTCACCCCAACCTACGCATCCCGGAACACTATGGACAATCTCCCATGCCCAATTCACCCCAACCTACGCATCCCGGAACACTATGGACAATCTCCCATGCCCAATTCACCCCAACCTACGCATCCCGGAACACTATGGACAATCTCCCATGCCCAATTCACCCCAACCTACGCATCCCGGAACACTATGGACAATCTCCCATGCCCAATTCACCCCAACCTACGCATCCCGGAACACTATGGACAATCTCCCATGCCCAATTCACCCCAACCTACGCATCCCGGAACACTATGGACAATCTCCCATGCCCAATTCACCCCAACCTACGCATCCCGGAACACTATGGACAATCTCCCATGCCCAATTCACCCCAACCTACGCATCCCGGAACACTATGGACAATCTCCCATGCCCAATTCACCCCAACCTACGCATCCCGGAACACTATGGACAATCTCCCATGCCCAATTCACCCCAACCTACGCATCCCGGAACACTATGGACAATCTCCCATGCCCAATTCACCCCAACCTACGCATCCCGGAACACTATGGACAATCTCCCATGCCCAATTCACCCCAACCTACGCATCCCGGAACACTATGGACAATCTCCCATGCCCAATTCACCCCAACCTACGCATCCCGGAACACTATGGACAATCTCCCATGCCCAATTCACCCCAACCTACGCATCCCGGAACACTATGGACAATCTCCCATGCCCAATTCACCCCAACCTACGCATCCCGGAACACTATGGACAATCTCCCATGCCCAATTCACCCCAACCTACGCATCCCGGAACACTATGGACAATCTCCCATGCCCAATTCACCCCAACCTACGCATCCCGGAACACTATGGACAATCTCCCATGCCCAATTCACCCCAACCTACGCATCCCGGAACACTATGGACAATCTCCCATGCCCAATTCACCCCAACCTACGCATCCCGGAACACTATGGACAATCTCCCATGCCCAATTCACCCCAACCTACGCATCCCGGAACACTATGGACAATCTCCCATGCCCAATTCACCCCAACCTACGCATCCCGGAACACTATGGACAATCTCCCATGCCCAATTCACCCCAACCTACGCATCCCGGAACACTATGGACAATCTCCCATGCCCAATTCACCCCAACCTACGCATCCCGGAACACTATGGACAATCTCCCATGCCCAATTCACCCCAACCTACGCATCCCGGAACACTATGGACAATCTCCCATGCCCAATTCACCCCAACCTACGCATCCCGGAACACTATGGACAATCTCCCATGCCCAATTCACCCCAACCTACGCATCCCGGAACACTATGGACAATCTCCCATGCCCAATTCACCCCAACCTACGCATCCCGGAACACTATGGACAATCTCCCATGCCCAATTCACCCCAACCTACGCATCCCGGAACACTATGGACAATCTCCCATGCCCAATTCACCCCAACCTACGCATCCCGGAACACTATGGACAATCTCCCATGCCCAATTCACCCCAACCTACGCATCCCGGAACACTATGGACAATCTCCCATGCCCAATTCACCCCAACCTACGCATCCCGGAACACTATGGACAATCTCCCATGCCCAATTCACCCCAACCTACGCATCCCGGAACACTATGGACAATCTCCCATGCCCAATTCACCCCAACCTACGCATCCCGGAACACTATGGACAATCTCCCATGCCCAATTCACCCCAACCTACGCATCCCGGAACACTATGGACAATCTCCCATGCCCAATTCACCCCAACCTACGCATCCCGGAACACTATGGACAATCTCCCATGCCCAATTCACCCCAACCTACGCATCCCGGAACACTATGGACAATCTCCCATGCCCAATTCACCCCAACCTACGCATCCCGGAACACTATGGACAATCTCCCATGCCCAATTCACCCCAACCTACGCATCCCGGAACACTATGGACAATCTCCCATGCCCAATTCACCCCAACCTACGCATCCCGGAACACTATGGACAATCTCCCATGCCCAATTCACCCCAACCTACGCATCCCGGAACACTATGGACAATCTCCCATGCCCAATTCACCCCAACCTACGCATCCCGGAACACTATGGACAATCTCCCATGCCCAATTCACCCCAACCTACGCATCCCGGAACACTATGGACAATCTCCCATGCCCAATTCACCCCAACCTACGCATCCCGGAACACTATGGACAATCTCCCATGCCCAATTCACCCCAACCTACGCATCCCGGAACACTATGGACAATCTCCCATGCCCAATTCACCCCAACCTACGCATCCCGGAACACTATGGACAATCTCCCATGCCCAATTCACCCCAACCTACGCATCCCGGAACACTATGGACAATCTCCCATGCCCAATTCACCCCAACCTACGCATCCCGGAACACTATGGACAATCTCCCATGCCCAATTCACCCCAACCTACGCATCCCGGAACACTATGGACAATCTCCCATGCCCAATTCACCCCAACCTACGCATCCCGGAACACTATGGACAATCTCCCATGCCCAATTCACCCCAACCTACGCATCCCGGAACACTATGGACAATCTCCCATGCCCAATTCACCCCAACCTACGCATCCCGGAACACTATGGACAATCTCCCATGCCCAATTCACCCCAACCTACGCATCCCGGAACACTATGGACAATCTCCCATGCCCAATTCACCCCAACCTACGCATCCCGGAACACTATGGACAATCTCCCATGCCCAATTCACCCCAACCTACGCATCCCGGAACACTATGGACAATCTCCCATGCCCAATTCACCCCAACCTACGCATCCCGGAACACTATGGACAATCTCCCATGCCCAATTCACCCCAACCTACGCATCCCGGAACACTATGGACAATCTCCCATGCCCAATTCACCCCAACCTACGCATCCCGGAACACTATGGACAATCTCCCATGCCCAATTCACCCCAACCTACGCATCCCGGAACACTATGGACAATCTCCCATGCCCAATTCACCCCAACCTACGCATCCCGGAACACTATGGACAATCTCCCATGCCCAATTCACCCCAACCTACGCATCCCGGAACACTATGGACAATCTCCCATGCCCAATTCACCCCAACCTACGCATCCCGGAACACTATGGACAATCTCCCATGCCCAATTCACCCCAACCTACGCATCCCGGAACACTATGGACAATCTCCCATGCCCAATTCACCCCAACCTACGCATCCCGGAACACTATGGACAATCTCCCATGCCCAATTCACCCCAACCTACGCATCCCGGAACACTATGGACAATCTCCCATGCCCAATTCACCCCAACCTACGCATCCCGGAACACTATGGACAATCTCCCATGCCCAATTCACCCCAACCTACGCATCCCGGAACACTATGGACAATCTCCCATGCCCAATTCACCCCAACCTACGCATCCCGGAACACTATGGACAATCTCCCATGCCCAATTCACCCCAACCTACGCATCCCGGAACACTATGGACAATCTCCCATGCCCAATTCACCCCAACCTACGCATCCCGGAACACTATGGACAATCTCCCATGCCCAATTCACCCCAACCTACGCATCCCGGAACACTATGGACAATCTCCCATGCCCAATTCACCCCAACCTACGCATCCCGGAACACTATGGACAATCTCCCATGCCCAATTCACCCCAACCTACGCATCCCGGAACACTATGGACAATCTCCCATGCCCAATTCACCCCAACCTACGCATCCCGGAACACTATGGACAATCTCCCATGCCCAATTCACCCCAACCTACGCATCCCGGAACACTATGGACAATCTCCCATGCCCAATTCACCCCAACCTACGCATCCCGGAACACTATGGACAATCTCCCATGCCCAATTCACCCCAACCTACGCATCCCGGAACACTATGGACAATCTCCCATGCCCAATTCACCCCAACCTACGCATCCCGGAACACTATGGACAATCTCCCATGCCCAATTCACCCCAACCTACGCATCCCGGAACACTATGGACAATCTCCCATGCCCAATTCACCCCAACCTACGCATCCCGGAACACTATGGACAATCTCCCATGCCCAATTCACCCCAACCTACGCATCCCGGAACACTATGGACAATCTCCCATAGTGTGGGGGGAGAGATCGATCCCAGTGTGGGGGGAGAGAGATCAATCCCAGTGTGGGGGGGAGAGAGATCGATCCCAGTGCGGGGGGAGAGATCGATCCCAGTGTGGGGGGAAGAGAGATCGATCCCAGTGTTGGGGGAAAGAGATTGATCCCAGTGTCGGGGGGAGAGAGATCAATCCCAGTGTGGGGGAGAGAGATCAATCCCAGTGTGAAGTGGGGGGGTCAATCCCAGGGGCGTGACTATAGGCCCCCACTGTGATTCAGTACTCCTGAATTTATTTCTTGTTTACTACTTTATACTGAAAACAACTGCAATGTTGAACTTATAACTTATTTCCTTATCTTTCTACACTTTACCAAAGATTTTGTGGCTCAGTGCCTTGTACCTACAGTGGCCCGGTGAACGGCGACATTGTAAACTTTTCACTGTGCTCCCGTTCTTGAGCACACCTGACAATGAAACCTAATTCTAATTCTAAATCAGTCTTCTCTGGTTTTTAACCTCTCCATCAATGGTAACATGAACTTGAGGGGTGGCACAGTGGTCTGCCCAGCTGTCTCACAGCGCCAGGGACCCGGGTTCAATTCCACCCTCAGGCGACTCTGTGTGGAGTTTGTACATCCTCCCTGTGTCTGCGGGGGTTTGCTCCAGTTTCCTCCCACAGTCCAAAGCCGTGAAGGTTAGGGTAGATTGGCCAGGGAGGATGTGGAGTTACAGGGAATGGGTGGGAGGGTGTGTGTAGACTTGATGGTCTGAATGGCCTCTTTCCACACTGTAGGGATTCCATGATTTTGAACACCCCAATCAAATTGCCTACCAAACTTCTCCTTTCTGAGAATAACAATCCCAGACTCTCTAATCTATCCATGTCCTCAAGTCTCTAACTATCAGAATCATTCTTGTCAATCTGCATTGCACCTTTTCTAACACCTGCCCCCTTTCCCTGTTATTCCAGAAGCTCAAACTTTGGTCAGAGTCTGTTGTGTGACACCGTACCAAATAGCTTTTGGAAGTTGCTGTACACCACATCAACATCATTGGACACATCAACATCATTGGACAGTTTATTCCGGCCTTACCTCATCCAAAAGCTCAATCAAGTTAATTAAATGTGACCAGCCTTTCCAAACCCAGACTACAATTCCCCCGTTAATCAATCCAGTTAACTGTTAATCTTGTTCCAGTTGAATACTTTTAAAATGACACCCATCCTCTCTTTAAGCAGGTCTGAGAAAGCTGGTAGCCTTACAGATTAGATTCCCTACGGTGTGGAAACAGGCCCTTCGACCCAACAAGTCCACACCGACCCTCCGAAGAGCAATCTACCCAGACCCATTCCCCTACACCTAACACTACGGGCAATTTAGCACAGTCAATTCACCTGACCTGCACATCTGTGGATTGTGGGAGGAAACCGGAGCACCCAGAGGAAACCCACGCAGACACGGGGAGAATGTGCAAACTCCGTTCAGACAGTTGCCCGAGGCAGGAATTGAACTCAGGTCCCTGGCACTGTGAGGCAGCAGTGCTAACCACTGAGCCACCGTGCTACCCCAGATTTGCTAAGGAGATGCGGGAAAGCACTTGACCACAGTTGGGAGGGTGTGCAATTTGTTCAGAAGAATTGGGGGCGTCTGTTCTGAGTGTGAATGGATCGGTGTGAATAAGGTGATAACATTTGTTCACTTGTGGAATGTGTGGCAGTACTTCCTTCTCACCCTGGAGCTGGAGGCTGTGCATATTTCACAGTTGGATGTTGGATAACTAAATTTCTGATGTTATATCAAAGACTCTTAACAAAACTGATACTCAATAGGAAAGAACTTGTAATTTAATCAGCTGAGTGGAATATGCACATAATAGAACAATCCTAATACATTTTCATGTATACCACACTGAACAGATTTGAATTTATGAAGTTCAGTTCCCTCATCTTGACTGCTCTGGAAGGTGAATGTCTCATTACCCTTATAGGCTAGGAAAACACAAAGGCTGAGACTGACATAGTAAGGAAGTTGGAAGATGTTCATGTGTGAATGAGAGAGAAAAAAAAATTCTTCTGTAAATTACATTCACTGACCAAATGTTTCAAGGGACACTGCAAAAGAGAGAGAGAGAGAGAGAAAGAGGACTGAAGCTGGTGAAAAGGTTAACTCTTTGTGGTCTGATTCTTTGTGGCTTGTCATGGGTTGAATGCTCGTGTGTTGTTCCCTGGAGCTCTGGGGATGCTATGAATTTAATTTGCATTCTGGGAATCTAAGATGATTTTAAAAGAAAAAGCCATTTTGTAGGACAATGTATGGGGCATGTTAGCTGAGCGAGGTAACCTCGACCTTTTCCAGAATAGTGTCTCATTATGATGTAGCAGCTGAAGCAATTGACCAATTGAGGCCTGGCTGGATCAAAGTTTCCAGCTTTGATGTGCAAATAGTTTAATTAGTTCAACATACTCAGACCTGTCAGCGAGTTTCTCTTCCTCTGCAAACTTTTGCCATTTTATTGCGGCTTATCTGATTAAGGACATGTGGCGTTTTTGTAATTTTAATACCAGTTACTGTATAAAGGTGGCTTGTTTGTAGCAATAAGGGGAGTAGCCTGAGAGAGCTCTTATGGGTAAGAGCTGGTGTCACTGCTCAAGCCTGGCTTGTGGGTATCGATGTTGTAGTGTAACATTGATGCCATTGGTAAATAAAGGTAATAATTTAAACTAAACTTTCTGTAAGGGTTTTATATTCCAGACTACCACAGAGTACGATCTCCGGGATGAACAAAGAGAGGTGACAGTTCAAGTCCATCAGGGATTCCCTGAGCCATCTCAAATACTTCAGATTACAGAGCCCACTTTGGAAATGTCTTTGCTGTTACGGTGAAAGCACATTAAAACTGGCCAAACATTCAGAGAGTTTAACCCCCAGGCCTTGTGCTTGACACAGACCATTAGCCCGGGGCTGAAAAATTCAGCAGTGACAGAAAAGGATTTGTATTACCTGAACTTACTCCATTTGCGTGAAATCACTCGAAAAAACAGCCCCCACCCCACCCCCCACCAAATTGTAGCAACTTCAATCATAAGGCAGAACCTTGTTGATGCATTGGCATGATTTTGCCAGGAGACCTGGTAAGAGAACCGTACTATCTTCTTTGAGCTCCACTGGCCTCTGTTTGCACCAATAGTGATGATGTGATTCCTCCTAGGCAGGACTGATCAATGACGAGCCAATCAGGTAGTGGAAGAGCGCTCTCAAAGACAGGAGCCCAAAGACAGAAGTATAGCTTACCGTGTACTGCCGGCCAATCTTGTGATCAACAGCTGCTCCTGGAGCCTCAGATTGCTGTGGTGATCCAGGTTATGTTTATCCAGATCATTAATGTTGGAACATGCAAAATCTGCCAGTACTTTTCCAATGTATTCAGAGATCTTCCCCAAACTGGAGTCAGAGCTCACCAGGAATAGATCTCTGTGTCATTATTAAAAAAAATGTTAAAAATTAGCTGGTAAAAGAGAATTTGTTTGTTAAAGATTAGGGCCTTTTTTTGTTGCCTAAGCTCTGCCAGAATAGCTGGACAGGAGCAGGGGAAATCGAGACAGCAGCAGATTTAATTTTCCCAGCCACCCACCCGCCCATGAGGAGAGTGAGACTGGAATAGCCATCAGCAGCACTCAGTGTTGCTCCCTTTTATGACCCTGTGTTGTTGTCTGTTGGAGTCAGCCAAAGGGCGAGCTGGTGGATCAGGGAACCGGTTCCACAATGAGCTCAGAGAGTGACATGGGACCGGTATCTAATCCATCCATCGCCTTTCCTCAATCTCCAACCATTCATCTTCCATTTACATCTGCATTTCCCATTTGGTCACCTTTGTTTTTAGTGCCATTTTAGTAGATTTCACATTTACAACATCAAGACCGATCAGAGTCCTTGACAATAGACAATAGGTGCAGGAGTAGGCCATTCTGCCCTTCCAGCCTGCACCGCCATTCAATATGATCATGGCTGATCATCCTTAATCAGTATCCTGTTCCTGCCTTATCTCCATAACCCTTGATTCCACTATCCTTGAGAGCTCTATCCAACTCTTTCTTAAATGAATCCAGAGACTGGGCCTCCACTGCCCTCTGGGGTAGAGCATTCCACACAGCCACCACTCTCTGGGTGAAGAAGTTTCTCCTCATCTCTGTCCTAAATGGTCTACCCCGCGCAGCATTTTAGTTTCACCGTGTTCCTGTTTTTAAGTTCAGTGCAATCCTAAAGGAACTCTGCACTGTCTGGCGTAGTATGAGAATGACTCCCCATTCATTCCTCGAATGGCTATAAAAATTCCTGTGATATTGTAAGAAAGTGAATATTTACCCTTAACCTAACGCAGACAGTGGTAAAGGTTAAATGGTCTTTTCTTTCATTGCTGATTATGAGATCTTGCTGCTATTAATTGGCTCCTACTGTTTCTACATTGTAACTGTTAACATGAAGATTTCTCATCAACTGGTGTGTCCAATAGACACACAATGTCACCTAGGAGAAAGTGGGGACTGCAGATGCAGGAGATCAGAATTAAGAGAGTGGAAAAGCACAGCAGGCCAGGCAGCATCCGAATGTGCTTTTCCAGCACCACACTCTTGACACAATGTCATCTGCCCAGTGGATCCATTCGACAATAAAATCACCCATCTCAGCAAGGATTTATTCAAAGAATGATTATTTGATCTGTGATGACTTCACATGACTTCACTGATACACCTCCATCCCCCATCACGAAGGACTCAAAGCCCTCCGCTTCTTCCTTTCCCGCCGTACCAACCAGTACCCTTCCACTGACACCCTCCTTCGACTGACTGAACTGGTCCTCACTCTGAACAACTTCTCTTTCCAATCCTCTCACTTCCTCCAAACAAAAGGAGTAGCCATGGGCGGCAGTCAGGAAAGGCGGACAATAGACAATAGGTGCAGGAGTTGGCCATTCTGCCCTTCAAGCCTGCACCGCCGTTCAATATGATCATGGCTGATCATTCCTAATTAGTATCCTGTTCCTGCCTTATCTCCATAACCCTTGATTCCACTATCTTTGAGCTCTATCCAACTCTTTCTTAAATGAATCCAGAGACTGGGCCTCCACTGCCCTCTGGGGCAGAGCATTCCACACAGCCACCACTCTCTGGGTGAAGAAGTTTCTCCTCATCTCTGTCCTAAATGGTCTACCCCGCGCAGCATTTTAGTTTCACCGTGTTCCTGTTTTTAAGTTCAGTGCAATCCTAAAGGAACTCTGCACTGTCTGGCGTAGTATGAGAATGACTCCCCATTCATTCCTCGAATGGCTATAAAAATTCCTGTGATATTGTAAGAAAGTGAATATTTACCCTTAACCTAACGCAGACAGTGGTAAAGGTTAAATGGTCTTTTCTTTCATTGCTGATTATGAGATCTTGCTGCTATTAATTGGCTCCTACTGTTTCTACATTGTAACTGTTAACATGAAGATTTCTCATCAACTGGTGTGTCCAATAGACACACAATGTCACCTAGGAGAAAGTGGGGACTGCAGATGCAGGAGATCAGAATTAAGAGAGTGGAAAAGCACAGCAGGCCAGGCAGCATCCGAATGTGCTTTTCCAGCACCACACTCTTGACACAATGTCATCTGCCCAGTGGATCCATTCGACAATAAAATCCCCCGTCTCAGCAAGGATTTATTCAAAGAATGATTATTTGATCTGTGATGGTCACATGACTTCACTGAGAGCCTTGCTCGGTCAGTGGATCCCTGATTAACATGGATTATCCTGACCTCAGTCTAGGAGGCAGCTCAAGGCCTGTCCTGCTCATTGATTACTGAAATGGGGGCTTCCTATTGGACAGTGATGTACCAGATCCTCATAAATACGGGGTGCCGTAGAAAGGGTGAAGTGTGAAATTTGACAACTCACCCATTGGTGAAGATTGTTTATACACTGGGTTGAAGATGCTAAGGGATTCCTGCTCAAATCACCCAACTGCAAGTTAACCCATACTCTCCTCCAGGAAGTCTGTGTCCTGGATGGATTAGGAATGGTTTTCTGTGTGTGAATTCCTATCTTTTGGATGAGATAATAGTTTGCAACTCTCGAGCTTCCTTTGTTAATTTGAACCTCTAAACATTGGCTTCCAACACCTTCCCCAAAACTGGTGGGAGAGCTCGCCAGGAGTAGATCTCTGTGTCATTGTTAAAAAAGACATGTTCAAAAGTAACTGGCAAAAGAAAATTTGTTTGTTAATGATTAGGGACGTTTTTTTTTCCCAAGCTCTGCCAGAATAGCTGGACAGGAGCAAGGGAGATCGAGATTCAATGGATATTCCTCTGGAGGGGAAAACGTCTGAAAATTTCTCCTGACATTTCCATGTACTCCACTCTGCTGTGCTTCCTTGTAGGGGAAGGGCTGTACCTTCCCTGAAAGGGTTACTAGCTCATATCAGATTGGAATTAGATCAGGGCCCATATGAACTGAAAGTCTGTGACCTGCAGCTCTGCTTCCAAACTGAATTAGAGTCAGCTCCACTGGGAGAGAAGAGAACTTCACGACCTCTTGACCTTATCACTGCATAGCAACAGGAAAAGCTCCTTCAGTTCCCAGGAGAACCGAGGCAATTGTTTTTTTTCTGATGGAAGCGAGAGGAGACCAGACTGCATTCCTGCGGGGAGCTGAATGTTTAGAGTTCTTACACACCAGCTTCACAAGTCACCCTCAGATCATGGCAGAGATGGTCAGTAGTGAGAGCTATCACCCCCTTTCCTCACTTGGTCAGAAAACCATAAGCCATAGGAGCAGATATTAGGCCATTCAGCCCATCGAATCTGCTGCTAAATTGTCCATTGTGTTCAGGGATGTGTAGGTTAGCTGCATTAGTCATTGGTAAATATAGGATGGGGGAATGGGTTTGGATAGGTTACTGTTCAGAGGGTCGGTGTGGACTTGTTGGGCTGAAGGGCCTGTTTCCACACTGTAGAGATTCTATGATTCTAACGCTTGATTCCTTTGGCAATCAAGAGCCTATCTATCTCCATCTTAAATATACTCAAATCTACTCCAGAATCTTAGAGTATTACTGTTATTGTTTGCTGCTAGAGTTGCTGAGGTTCTCTAGCATTCTCTGTTTTTATTCCAGATTAAAGATTTAACACAGTAGTTTACTTTTACATATCATTGACCCCTTGCAGTCTGTGGGATCTTGGCCAGTATAAACTGGCTTCCAGCCTTGCAAAAGCAGCTCAATCAAGCAGTACTTTAATCACTGACCAAGTCCTATGGAATAGCTTGAGCTTGTGAAAGTTCACATACTATGACCCGTCTTGTCTTCCCTCTTGATTGAGGAACATGAAAATTGCCAGGTTTTCGAGGAGCGTTATATCGAGGGGATTAGCCCCCAAACTTCACGTTGTTGAGGGCTAGATCATGTCACCAGTGGATTACAGCTGAGTTTCTGTGAACCTGCAAATGGAAGAGTAGCTATCACCAGAAGTGGTCACTGCAACCTCACCCTTCCAGAATGAAAGAAAATAATCAATTTGCAGGTTACACTTTTCACCCATTGCTTTCCATTGAAATACCTTCCCTGCTCAGGAGCAACTGACTCTGCGTCCAAATGGCTGTCATTTACTGCAGCTTGTTACAGGAATACAACAGAAAGGTGATCAGAACAGAAAGAAAGGCCATTAAAAAGGCCACTACAGATATCCCTCCACACCCCAGGGAGCACGACCTGCCCAGGAAGCTTTCGTGTTTGATCATTACCTCAGAACAGAGCTGCAATGCTGTACGGAGAGTTTTGAATCCAGTTAATGGTTTTCAGCCTGTATCCCAGTTAATAGTGGAGCTCATTAGCCAGTTTAGCAACTAAACCAGTGTATAAACTTGGAGGAATTACATAGAGTCTCCAATTGCACGACAGCACTTGGGACTGTAGCTCATCACCACCTTCTGAAGGGTAGTGAGGGATTGGAAATAAATGCTGGTCCAACCAGCGACTACCGACATCCTATAAATGAAAACATTTCAATGTTTAATGCACACCATCATATAAGGCCCAACATGGCCAATGTTTGAATTAATCCATTGGATTATGGGATCACTTTGCTCTGTCCATAGCAAGCCATTTTTATTGATAAGCCACAGTGTAATTCTGTAACTGGAATTCTGGACAACAGACCACTCCAGAACAATAGTAATCTGTCAAGTCTTAACCACTCTCTGAAATGTCTCTAAACTCAGAGACAATTAAGGATTGGGTTATAAATGGTTAATGCCGAAATCTCAAGTAGAAATAAATAAACAAGTAACAGAGCTGCCATGCACTTGTCCCCTTTGCTGAGTTTCATGAATTCTCATCAGGCTGGCGTGCTCAAAAACTGAGAAACATTTAATCTATTAATTTCTTATTTGATTGGCTTGGGAAAAGATTCAGACTACTCCTACTATCTTAATCATAACATGATGCACTGCAGCAACTCACCAAGGCTCCTCAGACAGCACCTTCCAAACCCACGACCACTTCCATCTAGAAGGACAAGGGCAGCAGATACATGGGAACACCACCCCCTGCAAGCCCCTCACCATCCTGATTTGGAAATGTATCACCGTTCCTTCAGTGTCGCTGGGTCAAAATCCTGGAACCCCCTCTCTAAGGGCATTGTGGGTCAACCCACAGCACATGGACTGCATGGTTCAGGAAGGCAGCTCATCCCCAACTTTTCAAGGGGCAACTAGGGATTGGCAATAAATACTGGGCCCCAGTGACCCCCACACTCCAACAGTGAATAAAAATAAGTTACTGTTTATCGCAGAGTAACCAAGGCTTAAGAGTGAAGGACAGGAACATTTTCAAAGGAAGGCTGTGAATGAAAGGATTGCGCTACCTGACCAGCAGTGAGAAAGCGGGTGCAGTCACACCCCTTCCAGCCCGATTTAACTGAAAAGAAATGAAGTGAAACACATTTGCCAAAATTCATTCGAACAGCACAGCACTGTTCAGAAGCAATCAAGCTCTGGGCAAAATGTTGAACTCTGATTTCACAGAGGCTGACAAGTTTAGCAACATGGAATTATATTTTAAAGATTCCACTGTAACATAACTGGGCTATCTCAGTGACAAGACAAAAAAGCTGACACTGCCTCAGATTTTCCAGCAACTGATATAAATACTCAATATAAATACTCGACATAAATACTCAATATACATACTTGATATAAATACTCGATATGAATACTCAATATGAATACTCGATATGAATACTCGATATAAATACTCGATATAAATACTCGATATAAATACTCGAAGCTCAAAAATGCTGATCTCTCAGAAAGGGAAGGCAGAATGTTAGCCCTCAGAGAGACTGGGAATGGTGGCTCTGTCAGGAACACTTCTGTCTCTCCTTCAGAAGGTTTTGGCTATGCAGTCCCACTCCTCTACATCGGGGAGACAGGACGCCTTCTGGCAAGTCGTTTCAGAGAACATCTCTGGGACACCCGCACCCACCAACCCCACTGTCCTGTGGCTGAACACTTCAACTCCGCCTCCCACTCCGTCAAGGTCACGCAGGTCCAGGGCCTCCTCCATCGCCAAACCTTTACCACCCAACACCTGCAGGTGGAGCACCTCATATTCCACCTTGGGACGCTGCAACCGCACGGGATCAACGTGGATTTCAACAGCTTCCTCATTTCCCCTCCCCCCACATTATCCCAGTTCCCAAGCCTCCAACTCGGCACTGCCCTCCGGACCCATCCATCACTGCCCCCTACCCAAAACGTCGATTCTCCTCTCCTCAGATGCTGCCTCACCTGCTGTGTTTTTCCAGCGCCACACTCTCAAGTCCCACTCCAGGGCTTGAGTACAGAAGTCTATCACCTACCCAGGTGGTACAGTCAAGGGTGCCACCTGTCCTCCCTTGGGGATCTTAGAAAATCTCATTGGAAATGGCCATTCAGCCCCTCAAGTTTACTCCGCTATTTAATATGATCCATGGCTGATCTCATCTCAGCCTCAACTCCACTTACCTGCACTTTTTAACCTGTTACTAATTAAAAATCTGTCTATCTCCTTCTTAAACATATTCAGTGTCCCAGCTCCCACCGCACACTCGGGCAGTGAATCTCACAGATTCATGATCCTATAAGAGAAGTAATCCCTCCTTATCTTTGCTTTAAATCTGCACCCTCACCCTCTCCCCGCCCCACTTTATCCGAAAGCGAGTACCTCCCATTCCAGAGTGCCCCACAAGGGCAACATCGTCTCTACATCTTTTTCAATTCTCTTTATATCATAGAATCCCTACAGTGGGGAAGCAGGCCATTCAGCCTATCAAGTCCACGCTGACCCTCAGAAGGGCGCCTCACCCAGACTCAGTCCCCCTACCCTATCCCCGTAAACCTGCATTTCCATGGCCAATCCACTCTAACCTGCACATTTTTGGACTGTAAGAGGAAACCAGAGCAAATCTACGCAAACAAGGGAAGAATATGCAAACTCCACGTAGAAGGGAGAACTAGTCATTTGGATACAGAACTGGCTCAAAGGTACAAGACAGAGGGTGGTAGTGGAGGGTTGTTTTTCAGACTGGAGGCCTGTGACCAGTGGAGTGCCACAAGGATCGGTGCTGGGCCCTCTACTTTTTGTCATTTACATAAATGATTTGGATGCGAGCAGAAGAGGTACAGTTAGTAAGTTTGCAGATGACACCAACATTGGAGGTGTAGTGGACAGCGAAGAGGGTTACCTCAGATTACAACAGGATCTGGACCAGATGGACCAATGGTTTGAGAAGTGGCAGATGGAGTTTAATTCAGATAAATGCGAGGTGCTGCATTTTGGGAAAGCAAATCTTAGCAGGGCTTGTACACTTAATGTAAGGTCCTAGGGAGTGTTGCTGAACAAAGAGACCTTGGAGTGCAGGTTCATAGTTGTTTGAAAGTGGAGTCACAGGTAGATAAGATAGTGAAGAAGGCATTTGCTCAGAGCATTGAGTGTAGGAGTTGGGAGGTCATGTTGCGACTGTACAGGACATTGGTTAGGCCATTTTTTGCAATATTGTGTGCGATTCTGGTCTCCTTCCTATTGGAAGAATGTTGTGAAACTTGAAAGAGTTCAGAAAAGATCTACAAGAATGTTGCCAGGGTTGCAGGATTTGAGCTATAGGGAGAGGCTGAACAGGCTGGGGCTATTATCCCTGGAACATTGGAGGTTGAGGGGTGACCTTATAGAGATTTACAAAATCATGAGGGGCATGGATAGGGCAAATAGACAAGGGATTTTTCCTGGAGTAGGCGAGTCCGCAACTGATTACAACAGGATTTTGACCAGATGGGCCAATGGGCCGAGAAGTGGCAAATGGAGTTTAATTTAGATAAATGTGAGGTGCTGCATTTTGGGAAAGCAAATCTTAGCAGGACTTACACACTTAACGGTAAGGTCCTAGGGAGTGTTGCTGAACAAAGAGACCTTGGAGTGCAGGTTCATAGCTCCTTGAAAGTGGAGTCTCAGGTAGATAGGATAATGAAGAAGGCGTTTGGTATGCTTTCATTTATTGGTCAGAATATTGAGTACAGGAGTTGGGAGGTCATGTTGCGGCTGTACAGGACATTGGTTAGGCCACTGTTGGAATATTGGGTGCAATTCTGGTTTCCTTCCTATCGGAAAGATGTTGTGAAACTTGAAAGGGTTCAGAAAAGATTTACAAGGATGTTGCCAGGGTTGGAGGATCTGAGATACATGGAGAGGCTGAACAGGCTGGGGCTGTTTTCTCTGGAGCTTCGGAGGCTGAAGGGTGACCTTATAGAGGTTTACAAAATTATGAGGGGCATGGATAGGGTAAATAGACAAAGTCTATCCCTTGGGGTGGAGGAGTCCAGAACTAGAGGGCATAGGTTTAGGGTGAGAGGGGAAAGATATAAAAGAGACCTAAGGGTGGTACATGTATGGAATGAGCTGCCAGAGGAAATGGTGGAGGCTGGTACAATTGCAACATTTAAGAGGCATTTGGATGGGTATATGAATAGGAAGGGTTTGGAGGGATATGGGCCGGGTGCTGGCAGGTGGGACTAGATTGGGTTGGGATATCTGGTCGGCATGGACAGGTTGGACCGAATGGTCTGTTTCCATGCTGTACATCTCTATGACTCTATGACAGGTGCCCAAGGGTGGAATCGAACCCGGGACCCTGGCGCTGGGAGGCAGCAGTGCTAAAAACTGAGTCTTTGGCATCTTACATGTTTCAGTTAAAATCTCCTCTCATCTTTCCAAACTCCAGAGAGTATTGGCCTAAACTGCTCAGTTTCTCTTCATAAAACAGGCCTCTCATCTCTGGAATTAATCCAATAGACCTTCTTTGAACTATCTCCAATGTAAGTGGAACAGCAGATAGTCCTTACTATCTTGGCCAATATTTGTCCCTCAATCAAAATCACAAACACAGATGATCAAGCCATTGTTACAGTGCCGTGTATGATAACTTATGATCAACTAATTGGCTCCTGTGAATGAGATATTATGCTTTCGATACTTGAACAGATTTATTTCCTCCACAGTGAAGCTATTTCAGATACACTCATGTAAATGCAAATCTTCCTTCTCCTTTAGATCTGAAATCCTCAACACTTCTTCACTAAACCTCTTAATCCTTTCT
Organism: Chiloscyllium plagiosum; assembly: GCF_004010195.1. Lineage (NCBI taxonomy): Eukaryota > Metazoa > Chordata > Chondrichthyes > Orectolobiformes > Hemiscylliidae > Chiloscyllium > Chiloscyllium plagiosum. The sequence continues at coordinate 782,707 of NC_057750.1, forward strand.
CTCTAGAAACATCTCAAAGTCTCTTAAACTGTACTTCTTTTTCCAGTCTACATCCATAACATTTTAAATATGGTTTTGCTATCAAAGAGAAGCAGTTCTCATCTTCGTATAGATAATTTAGTCTTTCCAGCAACACTCATTTGTATTTAGTAAAATAAAGAATTTTGGCTTAAATCTCAGTGACATGAAACCGAAAGGAGAAGGATATATTTTTGTCAAATCTACATCAGTAAACTCTTCCATCGATTTATAAACTGCACAGAATCCGTAAACCATAATTCTCACAATTTAATTTTGAGCATGCATCCCATAAGCAATACTAACATCATAACTGATGGAATGATCACAATTGAGCTTCTGAAACCTGACTTCAGATATAAACTCTTGTAAATACCGTTCCATGATCAATAGAAACCTATGTGTTTTCTCTACCTTTAGTGTAATTCTCATCACGAAATGATAATCAGATAGGTCGGTGCAAGGAAGGACACTTCAAGACACTAAAGGAAAAGACACTGGTTGGGGATTCTAGAATTAGGGGCATAGTCTGAGAGTGAGGGCCAGTGAGTTCAGGAGAAATTAGATTAGATTTCCCTACAGTGTGGAAACAGGCCCTTTGGCCCAACAAGTCCACACTGACCCTCCGAAGATTCACCCACCCAGACCCATTCCCCTGACCAATACACCTAACACTATGGGCAATTTAGCATGGCCAATTTACCTGACCTGCACATCTTTGCACTGTGGGAGGAAACCAGAGCACCTGGAGGAAACCCACGCAGAAACGGGGAAAACATGCAAACTCCACAGTCACCAGAGGCTGGAATCGAACCTGGGACCCTGGTGCTGTGAGGCAGTAGTGCTAACCACTGAGCCACCATGCCACCCCAAATGGTAGGAAGCACTTCCACACACAAAGGGTGGGAGAGGTTTGGAACTCTTCTTCCATAATTGGCAGTGGATGCTGGATCAGTTGTTAATTTAACATCTAAGATAGATACACATGTCTTTGGCAATGGTATTAAGGGATATGGGCCAAAAGCAGTTATATGGAGTTAGGTTACAGATCAGCCAAAATCTCACTGAATGGTAACCATGATGTGCAAGTGCCCATGTTGGACTGGGGTGGACAAAGTCACAAGTCACACAACACCAGGTTATAGTTCAATAGGTTTATTTAAAATCACAAGCTTTCAGAGCACTGCCCCTTCATCAGGTGGTTTTTACCTGATGAAGGAGTTGTGCTCCAAAAACTTGTGATTTCAAATAAACCTAGCATTGTGTGACTTCTGTCATTGAATGATGGAACAGACTCGAGAGGCTGAATGGCCTACTTCTGTTGCCCCTGGATATTTGGATGATGTTGGGTATGATTGTCTTTACTGGTCAGAGCATTGAGTACAGGAGTTGGGAGGTCTTGCAATGACTGCATGGGACATTGGTTCGGCCACTTTTGGAATATTGAGTTCTGTTCTGGTCTCCCTCCTATTGGAAAGATGTTGTGAAACTTGAAAGGGCTCAGAAAAGATTCACAAGGCTGTTGCCAGGGTTGGAGGATTTGAGCTACAGGGAGAGGCTGAACAGGCTGGGGCAGTTTTCCCTGGAGCGTCAGAGGCTGAGGGGTGACCTTTTAGAGGTTGATAGAATCATGAGGGGCATGGATAGGGTAAAATAGACAAGGTCTTTTCCCTGGGGTGGGGGAGTCCACAACTAGAGGGCATAGATTTAGGGTGAGAGGGAAGAGATTTAAAAGGGATCTGAGGAGCAACTTTATCACACAGAGGGTGGTGTGTATATGGAATGAGCTGCCAGAGGAAGTGGTGGAGGCTGGTACAATTGCAACCTTTAAAAGGCATTTGGATGGATATATGAATAGGAAGGGTTTAGAGGGTATGGGCCAAGTGCTGGCAAACGGGACTAAATTAATTTAGGATATCTGGTCAACATGGACGAGTTGGACCGAAGGGTCTGTTTCTGTGCTGTACATCTCTATGAGTCTATGATTGGGTAGGTTCTAAGGATGATCTTCCAGGAGGATAAGGAGAAGATTGGAGACTATAAGGTGACGTTTGTACAAGACCTCAGCTTGGCTGTTTCCACCTTTGACTGTGCACCTGAAACTGTTTGACAGAAAGTTGGACTGACTATGTTCCAGGCAGCAAACCTTCCTGTAAATCAAACTGGAGTATGGGCATAGGGCCATTGCTGTTATGCCTGCAACAGCTGTAGCTTCCTACAAGCGCAATAAAATCTGTCAGGACTATTGAGGAAGAGACAGGGGAACCCAATTTATCACTCATGCCGATGAGCTGAAACTATTATAGGAGCACATTAAACGTCTTCCACCGTTAAAAAGATGATTCATATACCACTGCATCCAGAGGCCTATGTCTCTGCAACAATAACAGTTTATTGACTAAAAAAAACCCAGCACACAATAGTTTATGAAGCTTTCAGTTCCTTTATCATGCCCAGTGAAGTGTTAAACCAGACTGAGCACAGCAGTAAAACTTACTCACACGTTCTGAAATAGAGTTCAACAGTGACAGGGAAAAACATGTACGGTGACATGTCTAACATTCCTTTGTCAAACAGTGCATGAATTATCACCAGATTCAAACCAAGAAATATTCTCTTTAACAAAAGCTTTCAAAGCATCAGTTCTGGATTGGACATGTGAGTGATTGTGCCATCATAGTTTTATTGTACAACTCTCAATGGGCAGAGCGATGAATTCATCCTGTCTCCTCCCTCTTCCCCTGACAGTGGTCCTATCAGTTCCCAGTGCTTTGACCACTCTCTGGTCCCTCACTCATTTGGAAACACATTGAAACAATTTATTCCTAGAGACATTAATAATGAGCTCATCCCATCCTGAACCAGCACACACTGGGATCAGCCAAAGGCTGAAATGCTGTTTGATTCTTTATTCCTCTTTTAGCCTAAGGGCACCCTGACTAGCCACAGCACCCAAGTAATGAGCTTGATAGATACCGACAGGAATCAATAGCATAACAGAGCTTCTGGTTAACATCCCTAGGGGCACTGGGAGCCATGAAAGCACTGCTTTTCCTTGTTCCCTCCTTACAGATAGCTCATACCAGCAATGAATTGTCTCTCTCTGTATGACACACATTGGACAATGAACCCAATAGTTGTTGCTGTAGAGTGAAGGGAATCCTCTACAGAAAGGGAGTCTGCCAGTGCTGACTTACCCTTTGTGTGTGATTTGCTTGGGACCATCTTGCTTTGGTTTTCTATATCAATGCAAATATTTGTTGTGCTCCTGGATTGTCCTGGAAACATTATATTGTCAAGATTAATACCAGCTTTATCACAAATCTATTGTGCCTCCAGTCAACACCCCAAGTTCTTTGTGGGAGCAATTTACTGCAGATGCTGAAAACTGTACTGAAAACGAAAAATGCTGGAAATCACAATGGGTCAACAGCATCTGTAGGGAGACAGCAAGCTCTGATGAAGAGTCAACTAGACTCAAAACATTAGCTTGCTCTCTCTCCACAGATACTGCCTGACCCATTGTGATTTCCAGGTCATGTTATGGCTTTACAGGACATTGGTTAGGCCACTGTTGGAATATTGTGTCCAATTCTGGTCTCCTTCCTATCAGAAAGATGCTGTGAAACTTGAAAGGGTTCAGAAAATATTTCCAAAGGTGTTGCCACGGTTGGAGGATTTGAGCTATAGGGAGTTGTTGAATAGGCTAGGGCTATTTTCCCTGGAGTGTTGGCGGCTGAGGGGTGACCTTATAGAGGTTTACAAAATCAAGAGGGGCATGGATAGGATAAATAGACAAAGTCTTTTCCCTGGGGTGGGGGAGTCCAGAACTAGAGAGCATTAGTTTAGGGTGAGAGGGGAAAGATATAAAAGAGACCTAAGAGGGTGGTATGGGTATGGAATGAGCTGCCAGAGGAAGAGGTGGAGGCTGGTACAATTGCAACATTTAAAAGGCATTTGGATGGGTATACGAATAGGAAGGGTTTGGAGGGATATGGGCCGGGTGCTGGCAGGTGGGTTTAGATTGGGTTGGGATACCTGGTGGACATGGACGGGTTGGACTGAAGGGTCTGTTTCTGTGCTATACATCTCTATGACTCTAATACTCTTTCTGCCTTTTACATCTCACACTTCTTCACATTCCTTTTTTATTCATATTCATATTTTGTTTTCCTTCCTCTTTTCCACACCTGGTGGAGATTATAACCTGTCTTCCAGAATCTACTCAGGCTTTTAAGCCAACTTCTCAGTGGACAATAGCGACCCATGTCTTTACCTGTTGTTTTTGTTTTTGCTTTCTCATTGGCTCCAGCCAGATTTCATTCACTCTTCTCAAGAGATCTTGTTTCTCCCTTCCAGTAACAGCTGCAGATCTTTCCATAGATCCTGCCCTTGTTCCTTTCAGGACTGAAGCGAAGGATTTGTTCCATGCCTTCAGCATTGCCTTCAGACTTGATGATACGTACAAGAGGGCATAATCTCAGAATAAGGGGCTGCTCATTTAAGATGGCAACGTGGAGGAATTTCTTCTCTCAGAGGGTAGGGAGCCTGTGGAATTCTTTACAGCAGAGGGCTGTCACAGCTGGGTTGGTAAGTATATTCAAAGCTGGGTGAGACATGTTTTCATTAGGAAGGGGATCAAGGGTTTGAGAGGAAAGACAGGAAGGTGAAGTTAAGGATTAGAAGATCAGCTATGATCTCATTGAATGGCAGACTTGATGGGCTGAATGGCCTACTTCTGCTTCTAGGTTTTAAGGTCTTAAGACCCACACATCCCCCATTTCCACCACAATCTTCTCCCTAATGTACTTCAGCCCAACCTAATTAATTTCACGTGAGACGTTTTCCCCAAGTAATCCTCTGCACTGCAGACAGGAGAATGGAGCAGAATATTGATTCAGTGTCCATCTGCAGCACCTCCTGCACCCAACGTTCAGGCATTCCAGCTGTTCTACCTTCGACTCTGCCTGGTGATGGTGTGCTGGAAAGCAGAGGCTTGTTTGCTGTCTGGGGGCTTTCTGATTGATAGTAGTTTCCTGTTTGGTTTCACCTTAGTGTGTAAATTGACCAGGTCACATGAACAGTCTGGTCAGACTTATCGACCCCACGTTTTCGTTAGGGGATCAGCCTGATAGAAATTCAAGTTCATTCTCTGCTGTTTTCTTAAGTGGACTTTGGCATCCTTCCAAAATCAAAACAAAGCGTCAACACTGAACAGGACCAGGCCATTCAGCCCCTTTAGAGCTTGTTGCAGTGAATGAGATTACAGCTGAACCTCACCCCAACTCCATCCACCTGCCACCACATTCTGTAATACCCTTTGACCATCAAAACTTGCATGACCACAGCTTTGAAATAACGACCTGAGATCTTGCAGTCACTATGGTAATTGTAACAACATCAGCCGGGTAACCTCATAAAATATGATTTGGTCTGTTAATCTGGTCCAATTGGGGAGCCCCGGCTGACAGATATAAGCAGAAGGGTCAGGGGTTCTGCTCACTCTGAGAGCTGGGTCTGAGGGAGCTGGACCAGTGTATGCAAGGACTCTCCATGTGTAAGTAAAGGGGGACTTGGTGACAGGATATCGGCCTGTGTGGGGTTATTTCAGTGACACTTATACCAATAGTCATGGAAAGATCGATTCCCCAAATTGTTTCTGAGCTAGGCTTTGATGTTAAGGTGGTAAAAACAATGACTGCAGATGCTGGAAACCAGATTCTGGATTAGTGGTGCTGGAAGAGCACAGCAATTCAGGCAGCATCCGAGGACAGGCAAAATCGACGTTTCGGGCAAAAGCCCTTCATC